>NC_135004.1:11855661-12162205 GCF_051020985.1 Nomia melanderi | reverse complement strand
GCTGGTAACAGAGGCGCACTGTTCTCGGAAGTTAATTGAAACTCCGAAGTGTGTACGGTTAATTGAGAATCGAGAAAGATTTCTAAGCAAATGGAGTTCTAATGTACTATTTCGAGTAGGATTCTAGAGTGAACCTAGAAAATATTGTGCATCTTTGGTAGTTTCTTCATTATTACCGCTTTCTATGATGCACGAGATGGATTGTGAATATATCGTCATACTTCAAATATATTAAAAGCAATAAATATATTGATAGACTATCCATGTTATCCGTTTTTCGCAATTGTTCGCCGTAAGAATACGTATTCTCGTAAATCTTTGCCATCTAGCTATTACCCTAACCCATGCTTCGTCGCCAACCATGCGCATCAGACTTTAAAAACCCATTCGCGACTTTCCTTTCCACGTACGCCGGTGATAGTGAACTTTGAAGGAAGAATACACCGCTGTTAAATGCGTGTAGGTAATCAAATGTACGCGATCAGTGAAATTTACGCGCTCGACGTTAACCGGCTGTTAGGCAAACCAAGAAAATTCCAGTCGATCGAGGTGTTAAAGATCCGCCTCACTTTTCCAGTTAACGTCTTCCGTAACTAAACGAGCCGATTTCCACGTGCGCAAACACCTATTAACGGGTTTCCAGCGATTAAGATTCTTTCTTTCGTTTTTTTTTTTCGATCGCCGAAGTGCTCCATTCTTCGCGGCTGAAATACAGAAAGGTTGCCTCGGCATTTCAAGAACGTTATTATTCAAATAATCGCATGCCTCGCCATGCATCGGTTCCGTCGACCGAACATCGAAAGAGAAGCGTGTCGTGGGTAATCGGTTCGCCGATTAGCGCGTTTGCTCGCGGGACTGTTAACCCGGCCATACGTAAAGCCGTGTCCTCACCGACTTGGCCTTGCCCGGAAGCCTTTAGCGTACGACAGACCGCTGAGAAAAACCCACGTGATAATCTGCCGGCCCAAGCCGCGTGACACGTTTCCGTTGAGGTTGAAAGCGTGGGCAAGTTTCGCTGGTGGGTTCGGGTAATCCATTTTAGCTGACAATAGGAAACGCCTGAGGGAGGCGTCCTTTGCGACTGGAAAAGTCAAGTTTTAACGAATTCAATAAGAAGTTTAACATTTAACCCCTGATCCTAGGATTTCTTCTACAACTGTTGGAATTATTTTGACATCGATAATTTGCTAGACGCAGGGAAGAATGTTTTACGCATCTGTGGCGACGGTAATTTTAACCCTTTGCACTCGGATGTTTTTTACGCCAAGGGGTCGAGCTTGATTTATAGCTTGTAACTCGGGTGAAAATGTTTAACTACATATTAGATTCGCAGCTATAAATTTCATACGCTTATTGTATAATGTTGTATGCAAAACATTCTCAATGTGAAACATACGGGAAAACCGTGCGTGAAAATCTAAAGCGGTGTGAACTCGGTTTTACTTCTGCGACATTTGAATGTAGTTAAACGCTGCTCTACTCCCGTTCACTGCGGAATTCGACTTTAGTGCACGTTCCGTTGGAATTTATTCTGTTTTATTGCAACTCTCGGCGTTGTTCTAGCACGTATCTGGTGGATTATTTTGCCGTTTGAAATCGGTCCATAAATTCTGTCTGCTTTGAAATTGTAGCTGGAATCGTAACGAGCATGCACAATGGAAAGTACACTGTGTTACAATGAAGATATTAAACTGAGAATTACGTCAAATCGAAAGGCAATTTGTAATCTGAATTTATTTGACGACAGACGACCGATACCGTGAGAATTAAACGCATCAAATTTTCGGATCGCTTGCTTTCGCTTGGCACAGCGTGCCGCAATCGACTCATAAATTTCTTTACAATAGCTTAGAACGTGTCCTGTAGTATGCTTCGCGCTAGCAGCTGTTTTGCAGCTGGTAGAAGTTCTTTTTGCTCGAAGAATGTTTCGGTGGATCTCTTAGTTGCTGAAGACGATTAATCGTGGAAATAAAAGCGTGTTAGAACACAGGACTCGTTATCTCACTGTTCAGCTCAGACGATTTAAAATCACTCGTTTAGTGAATTTAATACGAAATTAAATCACTTCTTGACGCATAGATACATCTTAAACGCCAAAACGTTCATTAATTACCGCAAAATTTGAATTTAACACGTTCGCCGCCACCATCCGTCTCGGTAACGGCGGTTGCCGCGATATTGTGAATGTAACGTATCCTCGTTACGAGGCATTCAACAAAAGCATACCAAAGCGATCTCATTAATTTCCTGAATGTTGCGGAGCGAATTGTAGGTTGGAATCAAGATGCACATAAGATTACTTCGTCCTCTCTTCATGAGACGACGACGATCTTCGTCGGTAACCGGTAGCGAACACGTTAGCATCTTCATCGCGCGCCGCGACTACTCGGAACGAGAGGTTAACAGTCGTAAAAAGCGGTCGCATAATTTCGGGTAGAATGAATCACGATCGATCGAGGAAACGACCGATCCCTACCGCGAAGTGCTTTCTAGCGGTTACCTTTACGTAACCGATTTTAATGATACGTCGTGCACGTGCGATGCCGGGCGGTACCCACTATATCCGTAAAAGTAACGCGAACGGGTCTAATTAAAACATCCGGAAACGCGGCGCCTAGCCCCACCCGTGCAATAATAGAGGCACGCAGTGGTAATACACACATTAGGCGCGCATCTCTTTCGCAGTTCGTGCACGCGCCTTGTACCTGCCTACGTGTGTTCACACTAAGTCCGATGAATAAATCTGTATCGTCGATAACGAGCCACGAGGAAGGGGACGGACGGTTGTATCGTGAAAGTGAAATCGTTGAGGAAGGAACATAAAAAAAAACCAAACGGTCACAGGGGAAATCAGAAGAAACGAAAAACAAATTAGACGACACCGATAAGCTGAGCTCTTACCGTTTTCGAGCCAATAGGCACATTCTCAGATCGTGCGTGCTATGAATAATTTTGTGTAGAATATAATCATTTCTATTATTATTAACCCTTTGATCTATGATTTCTTCCTCGATTATGACCGATACAACTGCTGCGTTATTTATAGTTTATTGAAAAAGAACAATTCTAGACATATCCTACGTATTCGTTTGCTCTAAAGTATGATTATTGATAATAGAAGAATATTTAATTTGAATTTAAAAGAGTTCAGTAATTTTTATGTTTATTGTATTTCGTTTAATCTTTTCACCACGAGTCTGGCACGATATATGGCAAGGGGTTAATTAAATCCGTTTTTTTCAATTCTTTCGGATTGTTTCCTTATTACGGACACTGCCACAATCTGTTGGTAAATTGAAGCTTCTAATACGGGTTATTTTTAATCTTAGAAAGTAGGTAACATGCTAATGAAACAATGAGAAAGAGGATAGTGTAAGAACATTGAATACGATTAGGAAATCGAACTCGTCTTCCCTGGAAAACGAGTTAACGAACGTGTAAGTCGCACCTGCGCGTAACGAAGAGAACAACCACGTAAACATCGCCGCTTATCGAGACAATCGATCGTAATAAAGCGTGAAAAATGACCGAGCGACAAGTCGATTAGCATGAAATTTGCACCGTACCATATATATATATATATATAGTAATACATGTTCTCGCGGAACTGTCTCGCGTAACCGATAATTACATGCGGAAACGAAGCGGAAGACCCGTAAGTTTCCCTCCCCTGAAGAAAGCATATACATTTCCGGTACGGGCATCGCTGCGCCATAAAACGAAACACACCGGGGACTAAAAGTTCGTGACGATTAGCGATTACGTGATCCTCGTTTCGTGCGAAAACGATTATCCCCGGAATTCCTGTTTTGTAGTGACTAGCCGAGCAGGCCGAACAATAAGTGCCATTGTCTTCCTTTCGTCATTCTGCGCAGTTAATAACATCTCTTTCGCGATAAAATCGCTGAATAATCGAGTGATTCTTTGTCATGGCAGTTACTCATTTCTGAATTTAGGAAACGGTATGCGGGCAAGAAATAATAATCCTACATATGATTATTACACGTGTACATTTATATGATTATATAAACTACAAGTGTTTAAACATTCTCAACCCATTCGCTAGCAGCATTTCGTCCAATAACAGTCCTCTCGGTTACAATATTTTATTAGATAAAGCATATCGTCTTTACAAAACACAAACAATAATCAAGAGAAAAAATCTCCACGTTATATCTTGCGTTACAATGTTAGACGAAAACGCACTTAAATGTAATGTACTTTCCTCCGCACGAAATATGGAACATTGATCGCCGCAAATATGCGTCGCTGCAAATAGCGTTAATTTGTGTGTATTCCTATTTTCGGTCTCACGCGACGCGACTGCAAACAAGTAACACATCTCGGAACAAGAAGAAAGTCTCCAACTTCCCTTCGAATGGCATTATTCATCCTCGCAGCGTGCGCAACAACGGAATATTTTATCCGTAACAACATTAGCCTACATCCAGCAACTTCTGGAAAGTGACAAAAAAAAGTGAACTGGACATTCCAACGGACATTTGCATAATTGCAGCGCGGAACGCTCGGAAACCGCGGTTTTCTAAAGGATCTTGCTCGGTTTAGGTAACTTTCGACGAATACTTTCCGCAGAAGAAGCTCACGCGAGAGCTGGAATCGGCATGGGATCGATACACGAGCGCAACAGCGTTTAAGCGGCCGGGAAAGCGTAAAAGCAAAATCGTTTCGGCCGCGTAACGACATCAATTTTTCCGGAGAAGCTCTTATTGGCACGCAGGGACCGCGCTCGGCTCTCGAGCGTACGTCGCGTCGCGGCGCGGCCTGCAACGGGTTCTCGAATCCCCGACGATGGACAGAAAGCCACGAAAGCGTGGAAACAAGTCACTTAGGCAACGTAACGTCAAAGACAATGCCCGGCACCACGCTCCGCGTAGCCGCGCGCCCGCTTCTTCGTCCTCTATCTTTCCGCGTTCTGCCTGTCGCCTTATTTTTGACCTCGTCCCGAAAGATCGGCCCTGCGCTTGCCTTTGTTCTCCCTTTGTCTTCGATTACAATGGTCAGATTCGTGATTGACAACTTCGATTTCAATGAATCAATTCTCATCGCTCCTTTTCTCCTCTCTTCCGCGTGGAGATTTGTGATTGTTCCTTCTTTTACTGAGAATGGGACAGCTTTTCATTGTTGTTGGGTAGTTGGATTTTAACGTTTGATTAGTAAATGGGAGAAACTCGAAAAGTGATTCTGCATGACAAAACGCATGACGAAAATTGAGAGTAAAATGGGATAACATTGCATAAGAGCGTATCCCCTTTCTTGAAGAGGCGATGTTACTTCAATAGCTATGTAACTTGTTATTTCTGAGAGAAGTGGCTTTTAGTTACCTAGGCGGAAGGAGATCTATGGTTAAGATTGAGCAACAAGTACCCGGTAACTTAGTTGCACCATTAATTAATGCTTCCTACAGATTTCCTATTGAACGTATATGCTTTGGTAATCTTCGATGGTTATAATATTCCCCTTGTAACGATTGTATGCCGGCGTAATGTTCCCATGTGGGCTGTTGAGCGGAGGTGTTTGATGTACTCCGAATATACTGACCTGACCGGAGAGAGTAAATCATTTTAAGTGTCTTAATGAATGTTCTATCGAATATCGTTCCGAGCAAGTTACCTTACATACACGAGCACTTTAGTCTACGTAAATTAAGTTCGGAATACGAAGGTACAAATCAAATTTTTACTAACATCCATCTAATTTTCTATCTAATTTCACCATTCGTAATATCATAATTGAAAAATTGGGGAGCCGAGTCTAAATATTTGACGAGCGTATGATCATTTGTCGAGGCTACGTAACTAATGACGTGCCTGAGCGGTTCAACCGACTCTAACATTGTCGTTAGCAGAAGCAACCATCAAAATGAATTCATATTTTTAGAAAGCCACAAACAGGCGAATTAATAAATATTCTTCAGATCAAAGATATTAAATACATCTCTTGTAGATCTCTAATTTCGCATGTCTAGCATTTTTTCAACCACAGGTAATTAAAAACCAATAAAACTTCAACAATTTTAGCGTATCCTAGACGAGAGACAAGTAATTTCTCCTTAAACCGGGACCAATTAAGCACAGAAAATGCCAATTACCCTTTAACCGAGACCAATTTGAATTTTAGTACGTCGTTTTAGGTCCCATTACCCTGCGTACACAGAGCCAGTCCACGCAAAGTTTACTTTACTCCGCGAGAGATAAGAAAAACGTTCATTTGCGCGAGCGCGTGGTTGTTTGCAGGTTAAGCAGAACGTGTCAGCGACAACTTATGAACATGAATACATCCACCGGCAACTGACGCCAATAACTTTATCAACGATGACGCGAGGAATCGTTTAGCAGCCGATTCGCAACTTCAATGTCGCCGTGTCTTCCTTCGTCTCGCGAGGTAGATAAAATCGGCTGTATCGGCACGGCGGATCGCGGTTCCATCGCGGCAACGCTCGTAAAAACCGCATTGGAAATTCATAGCGATCCACCGTGGCCCGATTCCGGCGAAATCCGCCGGAGAAATGTTGTTTTGTGCTCGCGAGCCCCGACTCGCCATCCGGCGACTTTCATTTTTTGTTTCTTTTTTTAGTTCTCGCGCGTGCATTCTGCGGGCGTGCACCACGAAAACCCGTGGCCGAGCCAGGAAGATGCGCACACGCGACGCGAACCACTCGTTCTTGACGGTAAATGAATACTCTTTCGGAATGGACGCGCGAGTAATCATGACCGTTCCGGTTGGACGCTGGGTGCGTGTCTTTTCGAAGAGGAAGGAACGGCGAATATGCAGCTGCATTCTTGCGCAGACTTTTTCCACCGGTTGTCTTATGGAAACTACTTTTCCGTGGCAGCAACTAGGTTAAGTTTAGTCCTCCATAATCTTTCGATTTATCGCGTTGTTCACGCACTCTGAGAAAGAATATGAAAACAATATAACGTGTAGTGTGTTTTACGTAGAACGTAAAACATCGTTTTATACGTAGAACGTAGAAGTTCGAATAAATCGAAAACAAGCCGAACACTATAAACTGGATGGATTCTTACATTCTCGCGGTTCAACGCAAATATTCATCAATACTCGTTCGTGCGTAAACATTCGTTTGCCCCGCGTATATTTGGAGCACCAGATAACACGAGCAGCGTTACTTTACTTTTAATTTATGTTTACCTTCACCTCCTTCTTCGATTGGACGGCTAAGTTTATCTAAAAATCGTGAAAGAGGAATAACAGTTGCTCGTTTCACAAAAGTTAGCTCGCGCTAACTTATTTACCGCCGCAGGAACTATCGCGTATAAGACAGTTAAGCAAGGAATCGCGTCAACCGCTCGAATATTTACGAGTCGTAGTCTTTTCCTTTGAATCGAGAATTGATCGCGGGAAAAGGCAAGGTTCTTCTATAGGCGTTAATGCGTGTGAACCGGTAACTAAATAGTGTTACATATATGCATATAATAACACGTTATTTTCACGGTTCACTCGAAAGACTTCAAATGCTATTAATACGGCATATGTGTCGCCTTAGCGCAAGCTTTCATTGTAATGAAACTGCACGTACCATTCCGCGTGGGAACTGTATGCGCAAACCACGCCCCGACGATTAATCTAATAAAACCTTCTTTTACGCAACGCTACTCGCTTTCTGTTGGCCCGAGATCGATTTTTCCCGCGCTTCCCTTTCGAGAGCCGTCGCTTTCAATCGAGCGATACGACCGGTTGACCGCTGTCTCGCAATGATCTTTGTCATCGAGCTAAGTAAATCGATTTTTACCCTCGCTGCTACGACGCCATTAGCCAGACTACCTTCAGCGTATCTTCGCTATCAGATATTTTCATTATCTCCCACGATATCATCACTGATTGACGGATTCGAATTAGCGCGTCGCGATATTTATGGCATTGCGCGTTTGCGAAATGAAAGGTAAGAAAAGAAGGGAGATAGTTGCATTCTGGAACAGTGATTTCTTGCTTTTCCTACGTTACACAGTTTTTTTCGCATACCCCAGATCGGTTGCCTCTGTTCCAGAGGAAAATGGACTTCTGTATTTGGAGTGAACTAAGTAGTTACAATGTTTTCTAGCTTATAATTAGGCACTTGCGAATATTTCGCCGCGATTCGCGTGCATTTTGCAGATGTATTCGTATCGCGGAGATTGAACGCTGATAACAGGAAGATAGTATTGCCGCTTGTTCAACGCGTATTGAAGTAGGTGAATGTGTGTGTCAAGTATGATTCGAGATTTAAGAAATTGAAACGGCAGGTAACGATTCGAGTGGAATTATTTATGCAAATGCGGATCTTTCTAGACCAATTTGATGCAAATAATAATTACTTAGAAATGTACTTTCTCCGTTAACAACTTCATTATGTCAAACAATAAACGAAAAATATAGTAGGCAAGGCACAAAAGCCTGGCTTTAATGACGGTGGAAGAAATTCGATTAATTTGTACTAGGGTGATTCGTTATGCTTTGTTTACACATAGTTACATATTCGATGGGATCGAGCATTATCAGTGTTACAAATGTGTTTGTGTGAAATTAATTGACGTTACAGTTTCCATAGGATTATCAGCGTTGTCGACAATTGTATTCGAACACGCGAATACCCAATGCTGTCTCATGATTTCGTACGCTATTCGGCAATTAGTAGGAATGCGGTCGTCTAAGTAATTAATTCTCGATTATCTATTACCCTTATTTTCAGACAGAAGAGGTCGTGACCCGAACTACCCGCTTCTCATACAGCATACAACTCTCGCAATATATTTATGAATGAACAATTTGTAAACATTTATTAAAGAAAAAGTCGACATTCATTAAATTATTATAATACTAATCAATTTAACACTATCACCAGTTAAATACACGATCACTATTACCCTAGCCCGATGATTCATCGCCTGTTTAAACAAAAGTGAAAACATTTATTCGAAAAATGATGCATTATTCAAAACGTCGTACGTACCTAGCTAATTTACATAAAAAAACAGCGCAAGGATATTCTGTTAATATTCTGAAATCGTTAAAACGAGGAAAAGAAGAACTGAAAAGTTCCGGTACGCCGTGGTACCGATCGACGTGAAAGTCTCTAGTTTTTAACACCAATCGAAACTATAAATGCAGACAACAGGTACACAATAAAATGACGAAATTATCACGAAACCCTGAGCTACCGATAACAAAAAAGTTCAAAGCACCCACGCAAAAGGTTGGCACCCGCATGACATTCATGGTCTAGGCTCTAGACTTCTAGAGCCCTAGGGATCCGAACGCGTGGAAGCACTCTGATCGATCGGAGCGTCTATAGCAACGGTACAATAAGTAACAAATAACACCACTCACCTCCAACTTCGTCGAGAACTCCTCGACGAGGGCCTCGCTCTGCTTGGTCAACTCTTGATTCCTCTCGAGCAAGGCTTTGCCGAGTTCAGCCGCGAGGACCAGGTCCCTGTCGCGCTTCTTCAGAAGTTCGGCAGGGTCTTCGAGGTCCTCCTGGTCCAAGGAGTTCCGTCTCGCTTGAATATCGGAGATCATGTCCTCGAGAGCGTAAGGCTCGTGCTGCACCTCCTTTTTGGGCAGCATCTCGCGGCCGAGCGTCCTCGTGCACTCGCGACTGTCACTGAAATGTTGCGTGTCCGGCGGAGCCGTGACCTTTAACGTCGCCTGGCACTAACGACAGACACGAGACCAGGTGGCCGGCCGGTCGTACGTCAGGAACATTTGTAACGTTCAGTCAAGCAACAATGAACAACCGGTCAACACGACGGCTCTAGCTGGCGTCCAGTCGATTCGGTGTCACGTGGCGATCGATATTCATACCGCGATTGATCGACGTTAAAAAGTAAACACATGTCTGGAACCCTCGTGCAACGACAGTACACTTTCCCGCGTATTCCTCCGATGTTTATCTCGAAGCTAGAGCAATCCCTTTCAAGAATTGGCGTCCTTCGATCCGCAGAGTCGGGAAAGGTATCGATTATGCGGCACAGACGTCCGAGCACGCGACACTCGAGTCCTCGTACTTGGAAGCGATAACGTTCCCTTATCTGCTGGCAGCGTGGACAGTTCACCTGCGCGACGCGTTTCGTACACAACGGTGACTCGAACGCTCGCTCGCGGAATGTTACGGAATAACGAAGTGATCGATAATCGACTCGTGACTCACGGCGCTCACCTTCGAACGTTGTCAATAAATCGCGAGACGCGAGCGACGGTAACGAGCGAGCTGAAGTTCACTTTTTCCCTCGGCCCACCACGCGACATCGGTGGCCGAACAGGTTCTGTGATTGATCGGCGAGTCTTTCGCTAGAGGTAACGATCAGCTGTGATCGTTGCGGCGATCGACACGATCCTCCGTGAAGGATACTGTTTTTCTTAGCACATTAGGTATCCTCGTAGTCTTGACGGGTCGAAACCGATCGGCGTTCGATCAAAGGCAACCTGATCGGCCAATTGTCAATGCGACGCGGTGTTTACGCGCGGAAAATGGAGCGAACTGTTACGGGACTAATTCCGTGGTTCTGCTCCGTTTCCCCGTTACTGCATGCGAAACCTCGAAACGGTAACTATATTTCTCCGATAGAAAGTCAACAATGTTACCGCGCCTGAAAACACAGCGGTGCAGCGTACACAGCTGTACTCCGATTCTACAACCGTTCCCGATACGTTTCCAGGGGCACACGCACGGTACAGCTGCGCGACAGCCCCGGTGAGATATACGCGAACGGCCGACGCACGAATTTGATTCAAACGTCAGTCGAAGTATCCCACGTTGATTGAACACTGTAACGTCGCACTGACGAGTCCAGGGTACCGTAGCGTTTCCTTGTTGTGTTTTCCGTTTCTACGGGTGTCGATGTAATCTCCGTGACCTATGTAGAGCATCGTACCGTACATTCTTAACCCATTTGCGAGCTTTATTGTCTTTACATATCACGCCCCTTGTACTGGGTTTTAGTTGTTAACCTCGGTGACCGGAACCAATCGAACAATTCAAAATTTAGAATTCAAATTCAAATATTCGTAACTTGAAAGCGACGAGGGAAGCTTGAGAATGAAGTAAAATTACCTTGCACCGGTTTTCGATCACTTTCAAAATCACCTTGCGCTAAATTTGTTATAATTCCATAGGGCACTTGATTTTAGCGTGCACCTGTGACAAATGTCAAACGTGTACAACATGTAGAACTGGTAATCTGCACTCACTCATTTTTACCGGTAAATTGGAACATTGTATTAATGATACGACGATCTGTAATTGGTTTGATTAAGGGTGCAAGCCGCAAATGAATCCAACACGGTCAAAGACGACGGAATTTTCCTTTAACACTTCGAACACAAAGCCAACGGAACGAAGATTAATCGTCCATTTCGGTAACGGTGAAACGTGTCCAAGTTTAAGCGACGGTTCTCCTGCTCGCAGGACTGGTTCGTAGCGTCACCGTGAACTCACTGTCCGCAAGGAAACCACGCGCAGAGGGACGCGAACACGCGAGGCGACCAGCTCGCCGCACCGTGGCCGGCCAGGTAGTGACTCACTAGCCGCCAGTAGAAAATAAATATTACGGAATTGTGCGGTGCGGTGCTCTCCTCCGGCCAGGTAGAGATTCTCCCACCTCCGAGGCTCCGGTTGAAAGTAATTCGTTCGGCTCGGTCTCGGTTCCGTCACGAAAAACGTTCACTCGCGCCGCTGGATTCGATCGAGCACGACCGTATCGTGATTTTATTTTCGCGTTTGCCGCCCGACCAGGTTTATTGTGCTCGGCTGTCCGCCAGGTAGCTTCCGGTTAATTTTTATCGCCGATTGCTGGCAACGCTGCGCGTTACTTTTTTTCCCCCGTTAATGACTGGCGACGTTTATCGATGTAACTGGAGTAGAAGTGGAGAATCGAAAGAACGCGGCGTGGAAGGCTCGCGTACCCGTACACGGGACAATCGACCTGTCGACCTTCCCCTCTGGAGGCATACTAACCTCTCCCTTGCCCGTACCCGCCGCCAACCGTGCCCCCACCACTTGACCCACCTGGTCGAACCGCCACCTGACTCGATCTCACGAAATCTATGGATCGTGTTTAACGTAGGATCCTCGTAAGCTTGTCTGGCGTCGTTCGTGTCTTGGTCTCAAATAAATTTTGACTTTTTTTCTCGATGCTTAACAGATGTTCAAGAACGGCCAATCGTTTTTTCTGCTGGGATCGAAAGTACAGCGGTTTTTTCTTGAGGAATTAAATACTGTTCTGTAATTTCATACGGACATTTTTGTATGTTTAAAAATATATACTGGAATGCGAAGACGGAATTTGTAGTTGTAAGGAATTAAATTGAAGAATTGGAGTATGAATCGAAGATACGAATTACTTGTGCTATAGAGGAATTTTATCTATATTGTTCGATAAAATTTTACTGGCGTACAGTGTTATGCGTCAACAGTAGGATAGTTTATTCAAAATTCAGGGGAATTTGCATTTAAAAGCAGCCATCGATGTCGATACAGGTGTAATATCTTTGCGGACTGGAAATTATCGCGAAACAATATTCGTTAAGAGTCCGTTATGACGCATATCTTATCATTATCGACTACTACACATCGGAACCATTTTTTGCAGCGCCTTTATATAACGCAGGTTACCTACCCCCTCCTTCCTCCCGCGCCGTTTTACGAGTTTAACAGGTTGCTGCAGTTCGACTGAAAATTTGCCAGACATCGCGTTCTATCGGGCTCTCTATGCCTTTCCAGGTGTTAGAAAATACGTTTCGTGCGAAATGACTCAGGCAATTTCACTGCAATTCCGTCATGACGCCGGACGAATGTATAAAACAAAGCGTTCTCATGAAAGAGAAACACTTGCCCAATCATAAAGTGTTTCACAAATGATGTAGCAATAAATTTGTGCTAAAGAGAGGCGGATAATGAAAATATTTCTCTTTCGAGGTTGTTGGTCATGACACCATTTGTATACCTTAGTATAAACAACACTGGTAGGTGTTGATCATCGAGCGCTCTACTTAACAGTGTAATTGTAGACATGCGATAACATCAATTATCATTAACATACACGCACTAACTAGTGACTCTTCAAGTAATTGAAGTTACCTGGAAACATATGAAATTGTCCTACATTTTTAAACTGATGTCGATATTTCTAAGATTTAGCATTTTCTGTCTATCATCGGTTGAACGTGTTCGTATGAGTTCTACAACGTACTCATCGAGAAAGGTCCATTGGAATAGTTCGCGAAATAAGGATCCCCGTTACAATACACTCCTGAGAGGGTGCTTGGCAACCGGAAGCACCAACAAGAACGACAGTGGCGCGCGTACAGCTGGTCGAGCTATACAGGGTGGCAGATGTCTTCCTCAAATGTCGCCGTCGAACGTCATCGGGGATCGCGTCTGGAAAGTGTTTTACTCTCCACCGTGGATCCTCGAGATCATCAACGTGGAAAACGAGGAAGACACGGGGAAAGGCGTCCGCGGTTTCTGCAGTGATCATCGGCGCCGCGCGTGTAACTTTCCACGAATGTTAAATAAATAGTGAGTCACAATAACCTTTCTCCGTAGCATCAATCAATAAAAACAACCTTACGCGACAAGTCGTATGTAACCGGGGATAATTTATAACTACTGACGGCTCGATAAATAAATTTCTAAATATACCCTCGTCGTGCACCACGGATTTGAAGTTTCGTCGAGGAAGTAAAGTTTCGCAAAGTAGACGATCGAGTCGTTCTATTGCGTAACGGAATGAGTAACTGATTATTCATTGCGAACGTTTTTGCAAGATCGCCGTTAACGAAAGCAGTAACCAACGATGGCGTACAGAACACAACAAACGCCGGACGAGCATGAGCTCGAGACTTTGGCGATGGCTGAACTGTCAAGGCTAAAGAGACAGTACAGGATAATGGAGAATGACCGGGCAACCTGTGCAGAGGATGCTAGGCTGCAGCTTCGCAGCCAGATGAACATGATCAATCATTTGGAGGGCGAAAAGGCGGAGCTCGTGCTTCGTATCAAGACTGCGAACTCGAAAACGTTCCTACGCGAGGATCAGAAGATGGAAGGGAAGCTGAAGTGCCTTTTAAAACTCCAGGCGAGCTACACTGATATGATAAAAACTGAGCAAGAAGAAACAGCGGAGCTCGATAAACAAATCGACAAGGTATTATTGGATTAAGATCAAGTTTCTGGTTCGAACTTCGATATAATTTTCCTTTGCAGCTTACGAAAGAAGTGACGAGCTTGAAAATGAAGGTTCGAACGGACGCACAGCTGAGAGACATTGCTGAAAAACAACAAAAGACGATCACGATGTTGGAGAATCGCTTGGACGTAACTACGAAGAGATTCAACGTTATAATCGCTAAAAATGCAGAGATACGGAACGAGATTGAAGCGTTGCTAAAGGAGAGATCGCAGTTTACGGCGCTCTGGAAGAAATCGATTAATCACTTAAACACTAGGAAACAAATAATCAATGATTTAATCGAGCAAGCTACCATCGCGTTTAATCAGAGGGACGAGGAGTTGAACACGATTCAAGCTCTTCGCGAGAGGTACACGCGGAACAACGATAAATATTTTGTCCTTGTTGTCCCGCTAGTGTCCTGTGGCAAGATCCACCACACTCTTCAAAGAATTACCGCGAAAGCTGGAAAAGATTGGATCGTTGCCCCATAATACTGAGAGTCGCATTAACGACCAGAAAGTTGTTCGTACTTCGTGTACAATAACTTGACCGTCGTCGAATTAGAAACTCGGAACCGGGAGCAACGGTCTGGAATCAATGACGCGTGATCGTATCCGGTGGTCTCGTCATATGATCGATTATTTTATACCTTTATTAGATAAGTCGTCGAACTATTTGTACTTTCATTGCTTCCGGTAAGAAAACGTGATCTCGTCAACTGTCGTACGCGTAACATGGTCTTCGTCTGTTGAAAGGGGAATGAGAGATTTGAAGACCCACGTCTCGGAGATGTGCGAGCTTCAAAGAACGCTGGACAATGAGATGAAACTGCAGGAGTTCCTCGGTGTAAAGGGGCAGCATCGTGAAATGGTGGATCTAAATGCCAAACGTGCAGCTGAGAAGAAGGCGAAGATGGAAGAGAAACAAAGCATGATCGCGAATTACAAACAAATTCTGCAGACGATCAAAGAATTCACTGGTACTTTCACTTCCATCGACGGAAACCTAATAATAACAAGCAGTTCACGTGTTACGCAATTGCATCTTTTAGGCGAACAAGAAATCGACAAGCTAACGGCACACTTCATCAAGCAAGAAGAGGAAAACTTCGCTTTATTCAGTTACGTGAACGAATTGAACGACGAGCTGGAAAGTCTGCAGGCGAGAATGGTCCAGCTAACGGCGGCGATACAGGAGGCAAATATGTTGAACGAGAACCAAAGCAAGGAGCAGACCGAAACACTGGAAAAACTGAAGAAAGAGCTCGAAGAGGAGACAGCTTTCGCCGACGCGGCTGAGGAAAGAGTGACACAGGTGACGCCCCAGTAATCCTATCGAACATTGAAAACCTAGAACGTCGAACTCCACGATTGAATAGATAGTTTACTCCTGCATTATTTGTCTCCCTCTACGTGAACGCTCTCTTGGTGTTTGTTTCAGTGCGACGACATATTGGAGAAACTATTGAAAGGGATCGATTCCTTGTTCAAAGCGATACGGTGCGACAATTCACCGATTTTAGAACTGCTGGGCGACAACGATCAGATAATGATGAGTAACGTGATGCTGTACCTGGGAATCATTGAGAAACGTATCACGCAAATGTTCCACAAGGTCCATTGGGTAGACAGGGCCACCAAATCTCAGCTACTCCGTCTTGACGAAGACAAACGACCGCGATTAAGAGTCCCCACTATTAAACACATTGCTCCCACTCAACCCTGCGCCTTGTAAGTCCTAATTTCCTCTCTTATTCCTTTCCTGTTGTTATTAATTTATGATACTGTGACGTCCCGTAATCTTTTATGATTGATTTAATTTCAATGTTTAATTTCAATCAACTAAAAAACAATTAAACGATATAGATGCGTTGAAAAAGAAGAATTACAGATCGTGTCCGAAGGCTTAGAGCAGCCATTAACACGCGACGAAGCCACTCAAAAGTTGAAACAAAGACTCCAGGAAGACTACTCGGACCTGCTGCATAACATATCTGGTTGTCACTTACCGGCAGCCAGAAAAATCATACAAAGGAGATATCAATGATATAATGAAAGGATATGCCAGTCAACTTCTACATAATCATTACAATTTACAGAATAAGCGATTCCATCCTCAACGTAATTCCCCGCGAACTATAATGCAAATAATAAAACCAATTTCGCGCGAATGCTGATGGATTCATCCGACGTCAAGCTGTAATTTATCTACAAACTGTCTTTTAATTTATTCTTAAAACAGTAACCGTGTATTTGTTAGTATATATTTCATTTGCGATAAAAGTATGTATTTATGTAAAAAAAGAGCAGTTTAAATGAGTATTTTAAGGATGATCGTCCATCTTCGCTGCTCGTTTCTTCGCGACCTTGATGATTCGTTTTAATTCGAGGATAGTGCGTTTTATGTGCTCGAGCTGTTGCTCCGTGTCATCTTTGCCAACAGTGATGGGAACATCCTTTCTCTTACATGTCTGCTGATACAAATTCCAGCAGCAGGTTTTTACCTGCGTGTACTTCAAATTCATCTCCGTGGTGCTTGCCTTTATCCTCGATAGGATCGTCTCCCATTTCAGGGCTTTCGCCTCTGCCTTGTCGCGTCTCGCTTGTAGTTGTGCCAACTTATTGTTCAGACCCATGAATTTCTGTGCCTTTGTTTCCGTCATATGATACTGAAACGGGACAAGAATTCGTCTCACTGTACAAGAAGCGACAAATAAACTTTATAGAATTTTACTTCAATATAAAAGAAAAACGTTTACTATTTCTGTCCCTGTCTCCTCTAACGCTTGAAGATTCTTATCTTGATGCACGGACAAGATCGACCTGGCCTCGATCAAAGTTTCATAACGATTGAATATCTCAGAGATCGAGTGAAACTCTCCTGTCTCGTTAATCACTCTCTCTAAATAATTCTGATATTTTTTGTACTCTTCCACGTACTTCTTCATTTTGTCGCGAACGTTTTTCATGTGATCTAACTTTTCGGTTAAATTGTCGATCTGAAAAGCGTTTTTATCAACTGAGAACAATTATTCTTCCTCTTCGTTGATAGTAAATGTAAAGTTTACTTCTTTGCGTCGACTCTCTTGGCGCTCTCGTTCTTCTTTAATTTTAATCTCCGCACGCTCCCGTTTCTCCTGATTCTCCCGAACGAATCGGTTGAATTTTATGAATGACTCGCGAAGTACTAATTCATCGTGCCTCATCTCCTTCCACTGCTCATCCATGATTTGTCGCCTTTTCTCTTGCTCGAGCCATTTCGCCTGCAATTTCTCTTGTACTTTTGCTAAGTCACAATATGCTCTCACCACTTCCGACGCAGGGAAATCCCTTGGCTTATCCCATTCCGGATACTTTCTATCGTTCAATTTTCAAAATACACATCTCATTTGTCAAAGAGAAAATCGTAACGGAAAAATAAAAAGAAATTTATAAGTATCTCGTGCATAAAATTCTAAAACAATCTTTTTATTTCTAATTGTTACTATGCTGAAAATAAAAGAATACTTAGGATACACTTGATACTTGTTATATGTCGACTATAAAGATTAATTATTTTTTTTTTCTGTGACATTACTTAATATTTCGATCCTCTTGCTTGGATAAAAAGTATTCCGTGACAGCTTTCTGCGGGTCTGTTGTAAGAACAGCTCGTCTCACGAAGTTTTTCGTTTCCTCTTGTATCGTCGTCATTTTTCATTTATATAGAACTATATAAATGAGTCAAAGTGAATTTTCTAGACGGTGTGCAATGAATTTTTGATAAAACCGAAAAGATACTCGTACATAAATGATTCATTGATCAAACAATTCGAAATGCAGGCTTGTTTTCTTACTATAGAAAATACCCCAAATCGTAGAACGTGCTAGAGACTTTATTCGAAATTCGTAACTAGATTTCAACCATGTGTTGGAAAAATGAAGGATAGGCAAATATACCTAGAGAAATTGTATCTAAAATAATTAAACGTATTTTATTTATTTTACATTTTTACAAGAAGGCTATAACAATAATAGGAAAATTTAGCATACGCCATAAGAAAGGAGATAAATATACAAATTCGTCCAAAGTCAATTGGATAATTTGCAAGAATTATGAATGCACTTCTTGTCCCAGAAGTGAAAGCTGTTTAAGCAACTGTTTTGCATTAATAAATGTTGTTGAACCATATGTGATCCGTTTATTTACTCCTGCTCCACTTTTCTGTTTCACATAATCCACTAAATTTTGATATTCTATATAATTACCACCACCCACAATAAACACAATTACATCCTGGAATGTTGGTCGATTCTTTGGCATTTGTTCTGTATGTTTCAACTGTTTTGGATCTAGATAACAGTAATCGTCTGTCTGAGAGGACTGTCTAGATTCCATCAGTTCGTCAACTATTTTCGTAACAGGTAAATTATGTTTTTTAACAACTAAATTCTTTACCCCCTCCATTACAAAAGATGATCCCTGGTTCATGAGTTTTGAAAACATACTAACAGTTTTGGTTCCACCACCTTCATAGTTATTTTGGATCTCAGCTATTCTAGTGTAACTTCTTAATCTTTTTATATAAAGTAGTGGATTCAGATCACACCCAGCAGCAGATAATGCTGCCTCAAGCTTGCTATAATCAGCATCAGACACATTTGTACAAATGTAATATATAATAGCAAGACGTAACTTGTCCTCAGGTGTACCACCATCTGGATCACTTATTGTTTCATATACACTTCTATCTAATGTTTGTTTGCTCATGATTTTCTCTTCTAGTTCAAAGAATGTATCCAGTCTTCGAGATTTAATAAAATTTAAAATACCTGTTGCAATTGATGTGTGCATGTCTATCAATCTCTTCATTTCTAAAAGTTGTGGTAGAGAATTCACAGCGCTCGTCAAACGTGCTGTATTATTGGAAACCATTGACATTGCTACCTCACTCTCACTATCAATACCCATAGAAGATTTCAATTTTTTTACATCTTCTTCGAAAGTACGATACTGTTCCAATTCTTCCTGTATAGCTTCAGCTACTCTAGGAAATGGACTACCTTTATGTTGGCACCAAAATCTATCTTTATTGTCCAGTTCATAAGCTCTAGTCTTTGAACGCGTACCACCTGCAGGAGACCGTCCTACATTCTCCTCAACTACAAGTCTGTTTAATGCCATCTCTAATACATCATGTGCCAATGCTTGATATGTCCATGTATGATGCAATGGTGTAGCCATATCTATATTGCGGTCTAATATTATAAGAAGTGGCCTTTGGAAACTATAATGACCAGTTGTTTCACTTTCAAACAGATTATTCCTTGTGTCCCAGACATTTTCCCTTAATTTCTTGTCTATCATTTTAGCCACCATTTCTGCAGCATTCCCTCTTGGACATCTTATAATTGGAACAGTTCCCAACGTGACAAAGACAGAGAATAAGCAATCAACTATAATTTCCATAACTGATTCCATTTCAGTATCTTTCACTTCTCCTCGATTAATTGCATGATATGATATCACATCACTGTTTTGATGCCTAAGAATGAAAAGGTCATCTTCCAATGATATAAAATTTAAATACTGATCGAATACTTTGTGGATATTTGATACCACACCACCGAGTAATGCAGCTGCTGCTAAATCTTCCATTTTTTGTCGAGATATGGGCGATATAAAATTTAAGTGATATATGTCATATAAACCATTCTGTAAATCTTGGCCAATCCTCCCAAGATTTTCATCTGTTGGAGCACAAAAGTAAATTGCTGGCACTTCAGGAATAGAATCTCTATCAGAGTGCAACTGCATATGGAGCGTGATGCCAAGCTCTCTTAGTTCTCTCACGGATATCAATGGTGAGATAATATCCTGCCCAAGTCGATCATAAATTAGAACTTTCCATGTTGGTACAGCTTCTTCCAATTTTTGTTCAGGTTGATTTAAATTTAACATTTGTTTCAAGGCATTTATTTGCCTGTCACGTAGGCTCGTCATAGCTAACCCGTTCGTTTAGGCCTTGCTTGCAGAATATATTTCTTTACTTTCGTGAATGACTTGATGTTTATTGGTATAAAAAAGTTTTAAGAAATCTTATATGTATAATTTCACAACTATGTAAAGAAATACAACGTGGAAAGCACCATAACTCATACAAATATGTCAACATTCGAGTTTTAACTATGAATTGTCAAAATGTACCCACGCAGTATAAGACACTAAACAACGTCATATTTGCAATATAGGCCACATCAATATGTACCATACATAGTTGGCGTAGTGACATAAAATCTCTAGGTTATTACTATTAAATTTCTTGCAGTATAACGAAAAATTGTATAGTTATAACATCTTAGAAATGTACATCCTATTGTGCTGTTATATAATGGAAATTTTTTAATTATTAAATTATAATATATCTTACACACGACACACTACGTGCTCGGAGTGGTTTGAAGTTTTTATAGTACTTATTGGTAGCATTGGCCGGCAGCAAAATGGCGACCTCGTTTTGCTGGGAAAGTAAAATCCAAGAAAAGTTCGATGTTAATATCAGGCTATCGTACGTGACATGTAAATAATAAACGAGATTTCGTTTATTTAATATTAAAGGAACCACGTTAATCATCATTAAACATCATACTTTGAATATTCGATGAGTTTTCGGTGATACGTTTCTGACAGCGTGTCCGCAATGGCCGATGACTCTACTCCCCTGCCTAAAAGGCGTCAATTGGTAAACAAACCAAACATAATTTTACGATTTATCACAAGTTTTGCTTCTTTTTTTGTGATGTTTAGTAAAATTTATATGTAAATATTGAATTTGTTGCAAATTCTATTACAGCGAGAAAGGACTAGGAAGTTATATACAGATGATTGGACTATTGGCGACGAGGAAATCGAGGGTCGTAGGACGTTTCAGCTCGATGAAAAAATTGAATGTGACAGATACAATCTTAGTAATTTTTCTGGATTATTCCGTGAAATGGCTGGTTCAGAACTTACTCTAGCATACCTGCAGAAGCATGGTCTTAGCATACCCTTATTATTCAGAGACAAATCTGGATTGGGATTACGAGTACCTAGTTCAAACTTTTCTGTCAATGATGTCAGAACATGTGTTGGTATGTTTCATGTACAATTTTATAACAGTTTGATAATCAGTATTCGTATATAATAAGATGCATTGTCTATATCTATTAGGTTCCAAGAGAGTACTAGACGTAATGGATGTCAATACACAAAAAAATGAAGATATGACAATGAAAGAATGGCAAAAGTATTATGAAGATGCTAACAAGGAACGTTTATTGAATGTCATCTCTTTAGAATTTAGTCATACTAAATTAGAGAACTACGTACAGTCACCTGCATTAGTACGACAAGTTGACTGGGTGGATGTTGTATGGCCAAGACATTTGAAAGAAGCTCAAGTGGAATCTACAAATCTTTTGGAAGATATGATGTATCCAAAAGTGCAGAAGTATTGTTTGATGTCTGTGAAAGGGTGTTATACGGACTTTCATGTTGATTTTGGTGGAACTAGTGTTTGGTATCATATCTTACGAGGTGGAAAAATATTTTGGCTTATCCCTCCCACTGAAAAAAACTTAGCTCTTTATCAAGAATGGGTATTAAGTGGAAAACAATCAGATGTATTCTTTGGAGATATGGTGGACAGATGCGGTAGAATAAGTTTAACAGCTGGTATGACATTGTTCATCCCAACTGGTTGGATTCATGCTGTCTATACACCTCAAGATTCATTAGTTTTTGGTGGAAATTTTTTACATAGTTTTGGTATTGAAAAACAGTTGAAAGTTGCACAAGTTGAAGAACATACAAAAGTTCCACAAAAATTCAGATATCCATTTTTCACTGAAATGTTATGGTGAGTTTATAACTACTTAATACATTGTAACAAATTATTGAAAGAACATGAGAATTAATTTCTGTTCATTTATTGTAGGTATGTATTGGAAAGATATGTACATGTGCTGCTAGGGAGAAGTCACTTAGATATTTCTGAGTCACATCGTCAACATTCAATTCCACAACACCATCAACATCTGCACCTAACACCATTTGAGTTACATGGTTTAAAAGCAATAGTTATGTATTTACATTCATTACCTTCTACTAAGAAGAATGTGCCTGACCTTATCCGTGATCCTGTTGCCTTAATTCATGACGTTCGATGTTTGGTAGAGCAACACAGGCATGATAATCCAGAAGCAGCTGTAACAGGAAATCCGGTGTTACCACCTCCACCACCATTGACAATTGCAGAAAGGGTAAGCAAAAGTTACATTTATATTAACATATGCGTGTCTATTGCTTTTTCAATATTCACAAATATCTTGTTGCATTACGTAACAGGAGCGCTTGAGAGTAACTAAGAAAAGTTTTGCAAAGATACAGAGGCATCACTCACAGGAAAAGTCTGAAAGAGCTTTCCCGCGGCGAAGACGCACTAGGTGTAAAAAGTGTGAGGCGTGTACAAGGACTGATTGTGGAGAGTGCATGTATTGTCAAGATATGGTGAAGTTTGGTGGAAGTGGTCGTGCCAAACAAACGTGCTTAATGAGGCAATGTCTGAGGCCTATGCTCCCAGTTACTGCAGCATGTAAAGTTTGCAGATTAGATGGCTGGGGACAGCCACCTGCACCTTTAATGGGTATTTATTTTTTCAATATAGTGTTTTTTTTTTTAAATTAGACTAAGGAACTAAAGTACTTTAATTTTTAATATTTAATCCAGGCAAACCGACACCAACAGCACCGTCAAGTTTAGTAGAATGTTCAATATGTTTTGACATTGTCCATCCAGAATGCATAGGAATGGATCAGCAAACTATAACCGTCAGCGATGACTTACCGAACAGTTGGGAGTGTCCGTCGTGTTGTGAAAGCGGTCGAAATCTAGACTGCAGACCACGTCAACCTAAGGCTCGTGCACGAAAACTGTCTGTATCTAGTGCTGCTTCATCAGCACCGACAACAGACTCTGAACGAGCTACTACACCAAGTAAACGTTCAAGACCCGATCCCAGCGATGTAAGTCCCCACATGGAATCTGACACGGTCTAAGAATACGAAATATTCATGGTTACTATACAAAAAATTCCAGGCATGGAATGACAGAGAACCGGCTGAGGGTGAACAGAGAACAGCTTTGCGTACACAATTAGCAGTACAATTAACAGGTTCAAGTAGTAAGTCATTGAAGAGGCCCCATGTGGTTGTTAGGCCTGTTCCGCTTCCGCCTGTTCAAAGACCAGGGCCCGATTTTAATGGACAATCTTTAGCGTATGACAAGACAGCATTACTTGCTATTTTTAGATTTTTAAATGCAAAGGATCTGGCGAATTGTGCCTTGGTTTGCCGTACATGGGCCAGATATAGCATAGATCCTAGTTTGTGGAGAAAATTGGACATGTCTCATTCTCATCTAACAGCTTTACATTTGACTGGTATTATACGCCGCCAACCGGAACATCTGTCTCTTGACTGGACAAATGTTACTAAAAGACAATTAGCCTGGCTGCTAAGTAGATTACCGCAACTTAGAACATTATCTGTACAAGGTTGCACGTGGGCGGGAGTATGTGCTTTGAGAACTTGCACTTGCCCACCACTCGTCACCTTAGACTTGAGTCATGTATCTGGACTGAACGACTCAAGTTTGAGAGAAGTTCTCAGTCCACCTACAGACTCAAGACCTGGTTTGATTGACAAAACATCAAGATTGAAACATGTTAAAAATTTATCTTTGGCTGGATGTGATATCACTGATGTAGCTTTGAGATATATTGTTCAACACTTGCCGTATCTCGAAACGTTAGATCTGTCATCTTGTGGCAGAGTTACTGATGCTGGCGTAGCTCAACTAGCAACTTCACCAGCGCAATCAGTATCAAATCTAGCGTCACTCAACTTGTCAAACTGTAGATTACTCACGGAGGCAACACTAGATCACTTGGCAAGATGTAAAGTGCTTAAACGTTTGGATCTCAGACACACGACTCAAGTTTCGACACAATCTGTAATTAAATTTGCTGCGAAAAGTATTCATAATCTACATGTAACGGATGTTAAATTAGTGGAAGAGAAAAGGATTAAGACAGACGTTAAAGTTTCATGAAAAACTGTATTTGTTTGTTATGAAAGTTTTTGGCAAGTGCAATTCGGTTACTGATTCACTAGAAAGTGAAACCTAGTATGTAAACTGGCAATTATTTATAATTATCATCATTCATTAGCACCGTATTGCAACTTTATAACATAAAATCATGGACCTGACTAGCATAGGATTTCTAACATGTTCAGTTTCACCACTATCATCATGCAGTCTGGGTAGAAACTATATCTGTAAATGATTTATAATGATCAAGGAATGTTTTATTTGTTTTATTTTTATTACTGTAGATGCTGTCTTCCTTTATGCCTGGATAGCTCTGTGCATATACTCAAATATTTTCATGAATACAGGATATTAAATAAGTAATGCGGATTTTAAAAAATATTTGCAGTTAATTAACGTGGAAATATATTAATTGAATCGGGAATGTGTCGTAGCCTGACGGGATCTAGCCTTTCTAGCAACTAAAGCTAAGAGCGGTTTAATAAATGCGGCTATTGAGTTACATTGATCATGTAACGGAAATCATTACTCGCTTAATATTCAGTATTCTATTAGTACGAAATGAGATGTTTGCATCAGTATAGAAATGACTACTGTCACAGTTTTGAGAAGACGAACGGGCAGTATTTAGTTGGAATTCTATACAGATGTGGAAGAAATACGGATGCGGGTAATACGGAAACAAACATGTATGTCTGTAATCTTGCGACAGGTACTCGGTTGATTAGCATATCGATGATATTAATCACCGATATATAAATAAAAGAAAGAAAGAGGTATATTTATTTGTATGTGTGTTTCGATAAATTTCGAACGCAACGGTCACTAACTGACACGAAAGTCGCGAAACTAATGCAACCTGTTGACTACATAAACTCATACTATATAGATACGAACGCGCGCAATGAAACATATTCGTCTATACCACTTCATAATATTATTAGATAGGTGATTAATATTACACTGAAAGGAAAACATGTACATTACATGAATGTTTTAATTTACGATCTGGATGCTGTGTTCAGTTTAAATGTTTTTATGTAAACGAATGTACATACAGTTAATTTCTTTTTATAAATTTACATTTCAGTTTTATTTTTTGTTGTGCATATTATGTGCATAATTTGAGAGTGATAATAATAATAATAATGGAGAGCAATAAGAATTTAATTACCTGCACTTTAATGCCTCCGTTGTTTCACGAACTTCGTCGCGTACGCAAGGTGTTACGCGCGGTTTAACGAATACATCTTTCTCAGTGTGTCACTCGAAAGATGCATGAACTATCCGCACTAATAAAAGTTCAGCTTATTTTTTCAACTTAGCTCGCAGTGCAATGTTGTCATCACACTTGTTGACGCAGAATTGTTCAAACGCGAATACATTTTTATAATTCAAGCATGCTTAAAAATACTTAAGGTACGACTAATGTTCTAAAAACTACAACACCATTGTATAGAATATGTAATCCACAGAGAACTATAGCGATATTCTGATTTTCAAATATAATTTTAAATTTTAAAAACTTCGGCATCGTCCTTACCTGTTCGTTTTAGTGACACTGTGTATTTTACAATTTTACTTTTATTATAGTTAGTCATATTAGTCGAATAATTATAAAACAACACAAGAACTGTTTCGTCACACAATCATAGAAAAAAGAGAGATTTGTACATTTGCTGAGCGGCAACAACTAAACATGTAAATAAATTTATAAGTGTATTCAATGTTTACTTTACGACGCCAATGCATTCAAGGAATATGCTAGGGATTTTGTCTCACGTCATATGTGCATATCTTTTCAGGCCACTCTAACGGGTGGTAGTGGATTTTCTTTTTGTAGTTACAAAAGTATATAATAAACACATTTATGTCATCGTGTATTCTAAATAAAAGAAAAGTCATCGTTAAAAAAAATAAAGTTTGTAAATTCTGGAAAACCTGCTCGTCGATTGTATTTCAGTTATATAAGCATGTGAGTGTTGTTGACTTTTTGTTTGTGATAACCTATCAGAAAGTTTTATCATCGACTAACGATTGTCTTTTATTTAAAAATATTATACAATATTATAGCAAAAAAAGGAAAAACGTTTCCAATATTTTCGTATAAAGATTTTTTTTTCTGCGAAATATGATGAGCAATGGTTAATGTATAGAAAATTTACATCTCTTTTGTCTTTTGTTTTGATCGATAGGCATGTGGTATAGTTTATGGTATGTTTCTCTTTTGATTCGTAACGCTTCCAGTACATTTTCCATAGATACTGGAGAAAACAAATTATTCTGTTCACTAGTCGTTATTAAAGAGTAGTAATTTCATACGCTACGGATAAAACTGAACAGAAAATTTGATTCAAGTGTGAGGTATCCTATAAAATACATTTAGGTGAGTGCGTGTATTTGCGTGTCTGAATTTTCAGGCAGAAAATTTTCTATATTTTCATATGTAATACTTATATGTGTATGTATACAATTGTCCATAGTAAGCTTTCACTGTTCCTTAAATTAACTTAACCTAATTCTGCTAAGACAGAGTCTAGATCTTCTTGTAAAGAGATACTTTCTTCTCGTTGCTTCGCTAAATCATCTTTCAGTCTGTCAACTTGTGCTTTGAGTAAATAATTACCCTTCTTTAATGCAGCTAAACGTCCTTCATGCTTTTTGGCTCGTTTCTATGAAAATATTAATATTATTATGTGCATAGAATTAACAAATTTTTCATGATGCAATACGACAAAATTTGATGCAATCTCTATTGGGTAATGTTATTACATTGAATAATTTTTATTTCTTATATTAGTATATGATATTTAGCGTAATACCTGTAATGAGTCTCTTTGACCTTCTAATGAATCATCCTCATTTTCTGTCTCAGAATCTTCCTCTTCTTCAGATTCTTCTGATTCAGACTCTTCTTCAGACTCTGTCTCTTCTTCTTCCTCTTCCTCTTCTTCCTCATCTTTATCTTCATCAGTTTCTGACATTAAATTTGCCATTTTATCAACTTCTTTCTGAAGACGTTTAAATTTCCTTTTCTCTTCTTTCAACATTTTTTGCTGTTGCTTAATTTGATCTTTCAATGCATGCCTCTCTTTTCTAGCATTTACGGCTTTGTCCCTATTATAAACATATTATTTTTTATCATATTTATGCATGTTTACATGGAAACTATTCATGCAATAATACTTACTTGGAATTCTTGATCTTTGTTGATAAAAGTTTGATCTCCCTCTGCAATCTTTTTTCAGCTGCAATCTTTGGATCGTCATCTTCCTCTTCTTCTTCTGTGCTTTCCTCTTCATCTTCTTCGCTTTCGCTTGGCTCTCTCTTATCTATACTCTTTTGAGAAGCCACTTTTGCTACATCTTTTGCACTTGGACAACCAGCCAGTGCCATTCCTGAAACATTGTACCATGCTGCGTCGTCGCTATCGTCTGCTAGCTCTATTATCGGCTCAACGTCAAGCTCTTGCTCAAGCTCTTGCTCAAGCTCTTGCTCAAGCTCTGATCCCAAAAGCGCAAAATAAAGGGGCAAAATTAGAATAAGCATAAGCGATTTGGAGTTAACTTAACGCCGCAAAGATACAGTAATTTTTTATTCAAGCTCGTTATCGTTTATTAATTGCGTTGTTAATAGATTAGTAGCTGTTGCTAGCCTAAGCCTATATTACAATAAATGAGCAAAGGTTAAAAGAGTTAGAAATCAGTATATTACGTGTATACTCTTCAGTACCATAAAACTTGAACTATTGTTACCAGCTTTCATACGCCTCTCCAAAGCAGCATACATTCTCCTCATCTCCTCCAATTCGTTCTTCATTTTATCCCTCTCTTCTGCTACATTCATATAGTCTTTCTCAAACTTCTCAGCCTCTTTCCTGGCCTGCTGAGCTTCCTGTTTCAATGACTCTGTGAGTTTCTCGTCCTGTTTTCTGTGTTCTTGTACGGTTTTCGTAGATTTTTGTCTGTCGAGCTCAGCTTCAAGATTCAAAATCCTTGCCTGTAAAGGGGATACCTTAAATACAGTTTTTAGTTCGTGTAATCCCATATAACACGCTAACTACAAAAAAAAACTCTAAAAATTATTACGTTGAACAAAAGTAAATCCAGTCCAAACGTAGCGTCAACATTAAAAAAATGATACAATCAGTTAAATCAAGGCGGTTACCAGTAACTTATCAGACATCAGCTTACTTGTAATCTCTTGTTATCCCTCTCCAAAGCCTCCTTGTTTCTTAACTCCAAAGCAAGCATTTGCTTCGTACTCTGCAGATCGTCCCTGACCGCATCGATGTCGTCCATATCATCCGAAATCGAATCGTCCGTAGGCTCGTCAGCCTTTTGCATTTGTTCCTCTATCGTCAGCTGCCTCCGGAATTTCCTCAGTCCCTCGAGCATCGGTTTCGACCGATCGTTCGTCTTCACGCTCTTCAGTTTCACGCCCTCCTGAATCTGCTTCAGCAATTGGTTATGCATGTTCGACTTTTCGGATTCGAACACAAAGTGTGCCTTCCCTAATGAGAAACACCGAGTCAGTACAACAGACACCGCGACATCCTGAAACGTTCGGTCCAAAAACAGACAAACGCCAGAACGCATCCCGTTCGGGCCGTTCCTTAATTCCCAGAAACACATCAATCTCAATCAGGATCATACAGCGCGACCAGGGGAAATGGTCTCATTCGGGCAACAATCGGAACGCGACGCGCTCCGATATTCGTTTACACAGGGACAATTGGAAGAAGGGAGGAGGGGGTCGGTGAAAACCCACTGAACACGAAGACGCCGGTTAATTCAACGATAATAATATTATTCAGCAACAAAACGAAAGGGTTCCCGTGCAGTAGAACGGGGATCGGAACAATAACGACTAGGTTGTACTACAAACAGCTCGTATCGTAGTCTCGGGGACAAAAGCTGATTGAACCGTTTTATTAACAGTTTAATTAATTACACCCCGCCGGATCGACCTCTACATGGGCGAGCAGGGGGGGGGGTGCGTGTTTGCCAAGGGGTAACAGCACAAACGGGCGAGTAGAGGGGTAGGGGGAATCTAGCAGAGACTAATCAAAGAACATGGTGAAACCGGTTTTCTCCTAAGAGAATCGGCCCCGGGGAATCTGAGTAGGATCGAAGTTCGATTGACGATCACCTGCTGGATCGGCAGTGACCTTGTTCACCCTCTCGATCAGGGGCGCGCTCCTGTCGTTGCACTTCACGTGTCTCAATCGCTTTCCGCTCTCCACCTCCTTCATCATGCTCGCCCAGTCGGGACGTTTCCGTGGCCTCGACTTCAGCATCTCCAGTTTCTCTTGTTGCGACTCGTTGAGCGGCGGAAGGTCCTTCAGGATCGTTCGGCTGGGTGGCGGTGGCGGTGGTCGCGGCGGCGGCGGCGGCGGGATCGCTGCCCTCGAAGAGCTCTTCGACAGCGTCGGTGCGCCTATTTATAAGGAAATCTTATTTTTACCGTGGCAAACTGTGCCGTGAATATTTCGCGACGCCCGTCCGATAGCGAGGTATCTTGTTTTCGATGGGGGTAAGTAGATTTGCTCGAAACGCTCGGGGAATCCTTGATCGTACCGTAATCCTCAACCGTGATTTCGTTGAATGCGACTCATCATATTACTGAAGAATTCTATCACTTGAAATTTCATTTTTCCCAGTAAAAGTGTGTTGAATTATTGAACTGTACTTTATTGAGTCGGATGTTGAGAAAATGAGGATATAAAACATTTCGTAGTATAACTTATAATTCTTTTGTTTTATATTCAATTGCGTAAATAATGAAAAGTTGTTGATCAAATTTTATTAAGTGTCTAAATATATATATGCCTGTGAATGATAATCTACATTGTAGCTAGGTATCTTTTTCTCTGATTAAAAAGTGTCAACGTAAAGAACAATATTCGTAAATCTATTATAGAAAATATCGAGACAATTTCACTGTTATGTTGTGATTATATATCTTAAACATTGATATTTACGGTACGATCAACATGCCCCGGTAATAGTTAAATCGGTCGAAATGTAGTGATTGGTTTGTAGTTGTTAGATCTATTAGAGCTACTGGGATTTGGTTTCACTGTTTCTTCTTTTTAGGATAACTTTACAAAACACATAGGGGTAACTAGACTGTGATTAAAGGGGAGTTTTCTAAGTGCTGTTACCTGTACTACTCTCACTCTTGGAGAGAGGTATAGTGTCACCTCGAGATCGAGACCTCTCGATTCGAACCTGTCGTTCGAGCTGTGGCCTCGAATTTGGCTCTTGTCGTCCATTCTCGCGGGGCTTCGGTGCCGGTTTACTGGTCGTATTCTTCTCGGTTTTTGGCTGTGCCGGGATTATTGTGATTTTGCTCTGTTTGCGAGATTGAGATTCTGCCGCTGGTTTTACTTCCGGTTTCACCACTGTTTTTACTTCTGGTTTCACTACTGTTTTTGCTTCCGGTTTCGCTACTGGTTTTGCTTCTGGCTTCGCCACACTCTATAAACCAAAGAATCTTCACATATTTCTACTTTAACTCATCAACTTGTTAACCTACTATTTTTACTGTAACATTTTTTATGGATACTTTCCCGCAAAATTAATACAAATCATGATTAAGACAATTTTTAGAGTATACCACTAAACTAACACAAAGAGACTGTTTACATTGAGTGCCGTTTTTAGATTTCATTTGATTTTGTGTGTCATTGAGGATTTACGAGCCATTAACACTCAAATAATCAGCACTGCATTTTTGCATCGTTTCTCGGCTATTGCTAAACAACTGGCATTGCATTTTTGCTATCTGTAATATTACGCACTGGCTATGTGATTTAATTTCAGTTTGGTTTTTGGCCTTGCTCGTCGGTTGTGTATGTACAACCGTAAATTAAGTAGCCGGTCGATTTAGCGTTAAGTTAGAAGTACAGTTCGAATTAAACCGCGAATTAGTGGACTAACAATGTAGGTACTTGTTATGTGTTCCGTTTAAACTAGCAGCATCAGCGAACCTAGATATTCTGTATTTTAATATCAGCAGCATTTGCACGCCAACCGTCGATCAACGCGTACTTAATTCGTCGAACACGATCAGTCCATTGTTCACGACCGAACACTTCGCTTCCGTCTTCTATCCCAGATCAACTCGTTACGACTGCTTGTAAGGCCCGGCGATTTACAACAAAAGAACCGATACCACGCATTGTGAAAGGCAGTTGCGTCGGAAAATAGAAAAAAAAAGTTCATCCACCCCCACCCGCCCCTCTTCGATCCTAAAGAAAGAAAGTCTCGAGAATTCTCTTGGCAAGTATCGAAGTTCGCTCGGTCGTCTTTAAATAATCCGAATTGCACTTCCTTCTCGATCGTTTCTGCGCTAGAAGCTTCGATCAATGCCTCGATCGTGTTTATTAATTACGAAAAAAGGATTCGTTTTTCGGATCTTCGAATAAGTCTTCCTCTGAGCGAAGATCGCGGCACTGTCGCCAAGATAAGCTGCGATCAGCGAAAGGAAAAAAGCCATTCATAGCGGAATCTGGGGGAAATCGCCTCAACTAATCGACACGTTTGCGCGAAAGCGTGATATAAACTCGTTAAGAAACTGGCGGAAGACGTAGCTGGCAAGACATTTGAAATAGAAACGCGTGTTCTTTAAATAATCGTGACCCAGAGGCTTATATGCGAGGACCCGTGGGGCTAGCCTTCTGTCCGATCTCTCTCGTATCATGAAAGGGGAATTGATCCGACTCTTTGATGCAACGAATACAATTATGAGTCACCGTGAATTCTAATTCGCAACATTCCAATGTATTCTTTTCCCTATTAAATCGCCGGTACATCATTTGGTTCCGATGCTTCAGATTAATCCTACGATCGAATATCTATAATTTCATCCACTCGGAAGGCGAGGATGACTTTCATCTGTTCGCGAACTGCTTAAAGTTGCAAATATAACGACTCGGCCGTAACTCACGGACGAATGTCTCGGAGGAAATGAATAAATCGATATTTTTGGAACTTTCCTGAATCGCGTGTATGCGCCGGGAAACTTTCAACGGTGATTTCCACGAAACGGCGATGTAGACCGGCCGCCCTGTACCATCACCTAAATCCCGATCAGACTTATCGATGATCTAACTAACCGCGACAGTTGTAAACAATACAGTGACGTTAACGTTCACGTCGCAGCCACGTGTCCCGCGGAACATCAGGCATCACGTTTTTCACGTTTTCCCGGTTGGACAGATCAAGGATTCATTTGACTTCGACGATTTCGCGTGGCTCGTTGCCAAAATATCGGAGGTATGCGCTCTGGGATTGGTATGCGGCGATAAAAAACAAAGTACAAATAAACAGAGGAACCAGAATCCTTTTTGATTCGTGTACGCGTTAGGGTCGATTCTTACGCGCGAAGTAAATAAATCGTTTCGACTGTAAACAAGCTGGACAATATGGCGGACGAACAATGTAAATACCTGTACGACCGAAACGCGTTACAATGTTTCCGCTAACAATCTCTTGGACGGAAACGGTCAGAATGCATCGCCCTTGTAAATTTCGAACTATCGAAGTGTTTGTAACGCAAACTTGCTATTTGACACCCACGCGAGATATTAATAGACTAAGTCCGGTGACTTTGAAACCCAATATCTGAATGGAAAAAGACTGCAGAAGGCGGCCGTCATTCTTCGGCCGTTCATGTTTCTAGTAGAATGAGCGCAGATGGGATCAGACGTTATTGTTTTACCTCTGTATAGAGCTGACGCTATCTTCTTAAACGAAAACAAACTTTCTAGGTTTTTATTATGAGATTCTAACCGGTGTCTTAGAGAGGAGCCCTTAAAACTTCTCTCGAATTCACAATTTCTGTAGAAAGAACGAGGAGAAACAGTTATACTATGTAGAAGTTATTAGAATAGATATTAATATCCATTAAAACGTAGAAAGCCTTTTCAACGGAATCACATTCTCGTTTCTTTAACACCGATAGTACTCCAGCGTTTGTCACTTTAATCACCGTCTCGTTTTATCGAAAACACTTCCAACTTTGAATCAGATATTGAAAGAAATGTCTAGCCGATTGTGTATTGTATAAATGTAATGTTCCAGTCATTGGCGTTTTCTTTAAAAGAAACTGCTAACAATTCTGAATAGTTGGAAACTTACTTTGAGAGTAACTTGAGTAAACGCCGGCGGTTCTTCGGCCTTCGATTTGGAGTCTCTCCTGGAGTTAAGTGTCCAGGGTGCAGTCGGCATCGGCAGAGGGTTCGGACCATCCTTGACCCATGGCGGTCTGAAGGTGGTCCTCTGCGGTGGTTGACCACCGGCGCCTGGCATTCTTCTTCAGCGCTGTCGCAGGGTTTCTTCCGATCACGCTCGACTTTCTTTCTCGATCAGGTCCACCTGGTGAAACTCGGGGGTGGTATATTCAGCTCTCGGGGATCGCGAGAGCCGCGGTAGACGTCGAGGATCCTCTGTAGGACGTGTACGATGTGCCACTGACGGACTCCTGGACGTCGGCACGGCGAGGTGGGGATCGGTTTTACGTGGGAGAGTTACGACCCACTTTTCTCGAAACGTGTTCTCGCGCTCGGGGAAATCTTCCGCGATCCTGCTCTCGCGGTTCACTGATCCCGACGGGCGACGCAAGGGAAACTTTTCGGGTACAATGAGGAGAATGGATTTATCGGTGGCCGCGCGTACGTTCGGCCGATCGGTTAACAGGAAATCTTCTAAGAGCGTAGCCGCTGGGAATTTTTGGGAGTCTGGGAAAGATTGAGACCTGGACCACACATCAGGGCCACGACTGCACCTCCCTAACCGCGCGATATTTTCGTCCACGTGACGTCACAGAGAGACGCAAGCTCGAAATAGAAGACAGTCCTCTTCTTCTAGGATGCTTTCGGTGACTCTCTCGGTTGAAACGCCTCTTCCCTTGGTCGTACCACGTATCCCACGTCTGTTTACGATGCACCAAGTGCCGATCGACACGAAGGTCGATCGATCCTCAGGGTCATCGACTGCAGATCGGTACCCGTGATTGTCCTTGGATGCGTTCACCGCTAGTACTTGGTTAGTTCTTTCAGAGTTGGGTGACCTGTGTGGTTTAGTCCTTGTTGATTCGATTGTAACCTATTAACCGGATGACTTCTTAAGCATGAACGATTGCAAACATTTGAGACGAATAATGTTAATTTAAGAAATATATTAATGATACATTTATTTAACAGTAAAATGATAGAATAATTAATTAAATAAAGGGGATACTAAACGATTGCCGAAAATCAATAACAGCCACAAAGGAGAAGTCATCTGTCTTGTTAACAGGTTAACAAAGCAAGCTTGTGAATTATAGGTACTATGAATTTGAAGGGAGCGCCAGACAGCTTGATTATAAAAAGACGTACCAGTACGTCAACACTGTGCTCCTATAATTCATTCGAAGACGTAATATTACGTCACCGGCTGGGAATGTGTTAACATTCCAACCATTGTTTGTGCGGTCAAAAGTAACCTCATAAAACATTTAAAAGACGAGCAGAGGACAATTACATTTCTCGAATACACAAGTGAATATGTTAAATAGAATTTAGAAAACCTGTCTATATTATTACATCTTTCCCTGTGATGTACACCCTTCTGACAGAAATGGGTTAATTTTCATTTATTCCTATAACACCTCGAACACATTCGCGTAACCAACGAGGCATGTTCTGTTAAAGGGTCAGTCGTTTTCGAGAAAGACAGTACCAGCTGGCCGCGCAGAAACACAACGAAGCGTACCTCAAGCACGACTATTATCAGCGAACCGCGAGATACTTTGAGCGAGAGTGTAGAATTGCCAGACACTATGACTCGTGGAATTACAAGAACGTAGACCCGAGAGGCGAGCTAGAGAAGGCGAAGAAAGCGGAACGGTTATTAATCAGAAGGAACAAACTGAGAACGTTGCTGAAAGCGGAAGAGGAAACATACAAAAAGGAATTAGAAGAAAAGAAAAAACCGCGAACACGACCCGATGAGTGTTCATTGGAAGCTTTAAAGCAAAAGTTAAAAGAGAAGCGAGCAGAGCAGAGTCTCTATTTGCCTAGGACTTGCCGAAGATATCAGTCCTATTTCGTCTGCCCCACGGATCCCCCAATTTCACGTTTCCACACTCTGAAAGATACCAATCTCGGGTACACTCGTATCTGTAGAGATTCGACGAATTTCGTTCAAATCGGCCAGGGTTCTTATCGCAGGAACAACAAAATGAGCGAGAACAACAGCAAGAGTCCCAAGGATGAGGAGAATTCCGACGTTCCTAGCCACCAGCTGTCTGCTCGGTACGCTCGCAAGAGTTTGGAGAACACGAACGTGCGGAGCGACGAACCCGATGGGTACTTTCCTTATAGGTCGTCCAGGTCTTCTCTATCCCTTGGACTTCCGAATGGGAAAAATGAGAATCTTGTTTACGGTGATAATAAAGAAAACAGGAAAGAAGACTCACGATTGACCAACTACCAGGAAGATGGCAGGATGACTGTAAGTCCATCTGCTAATTTGACGGACGGTATAGTCAGTTCGAAGGACATAGGTGATTCGCAAGGAACTGATTCCCGGCCAGGAAATACGGGAACAGATCAGTCGGATAAGTCTCCGCTTGAAAGAGCTGGTGACGATGCAGACACCGGTCACACGGGCGAAACACCCTCTGAAGAATCGGTTCGCCGCGAGAAAGATCGGTCGGACAAAGAGGAACAAGACGAGATCGACATAAAAAGGAAGGACAACCGGCAGTTCGAGGTCGAGAAAAGTTTGCCTTGGCTGCGGAGGGATCCCGGCGACAAGAACCTCTCGAAGCAGATGTTCCTCTATTTGACGCACAACGAGCTGAAGTCCAAGATCGAGGACTTTGCGAGGCGTGAACTCCACGCCTGCAACAAACACTGTTGGGACGAGGCTCTGAGGCTCAGGGACATGAGAAACAGACTGGAATTGATCCGCGAGAAACAGCTATACAACATTGACAATTTGTATCTAGATGAAGAGGTGAGGAAGATAGGGTTGATGAATATCGGGAAGAGGGCAGCGGAACTGGCCGAGCGCGAGAACATCTGCAGTGACTCTACGATGTACAGGTGAGTTTAAGAACGTTCAATGAATTCTACAGAAAATCTTCGTGGATTTTAATTATCATTATTATGCAATCCTTAATATTTTGTTCATTGAAACTTTGATATTTGAATTATGTTGCACGTTTCGAAATGTAGTTTTTAACTATGTCTGATGAAAGCCAATTTCAGAGAGAATTCTGTTCGAATTCTATTGATCGAAGATAATTTGCAATTTAATAGTTCTCAATACTTCGAATTGTCACTGGAAGAATTTCTTTTTCGATTGCTTACCAGAATTATTTATCAAGAAATAATCGTACTTCCTTCCGGAGAACACTCTGTTACGTCCGATCGTGTCAACACCGAGACTCGCTGTACAAAAATATTTCGATCGCGATATAACATTACGTATGACTTAATCGAACCTATGTTGTTGTTCCTTTTTAATATCCGACCGGCGATTTGATTTGTTGCAATCGCGGCACGTGACCGTGAGAGCGACGCTAAGGGTCTAGGACGACGAATAGCACCCCGTGCTTCTCGAATTAGTCGAAGTCCGTCGATGTTGCAACCGTAAACCGTGAGTCATTCACGTCTTACGGTGCACGCTATACGCTACGCGCATTTCGTAAATGCTTGCCAAGACGTTCGTCATCCTATACGCCCTACATTCGTTTCTCGATAGGTTTCGTGAGGGCGGCGATCCGCAATTGGATCTTCCTTCGTCACGTTTGTAAAAATGGAACTTTCATTATAGATCATTTTGACACTCGGAGTGCAGTTCTACCGAATTAACATTTGCGATATTGATTTGAGTAAATGGGTGATGAGCAAGATCAACTATAAATAATTATATTAGTAGTAAACGATCCGCTAATAGCTTTAATTGATTAGTCATCCATTGAACCCTCTGATCCTTTGGACTTTGAAGGATCGTAGTTTCAGACAGATGTGTATATGTTTGTATGGCATGTGGGCAAATGTAATAGGTGAAGATTCTAAGAAAGCAATTAGCGATACGTCAATCAAAAAATTTCGATGGCCATAGTTTGAATAATTATTGAAACAGTTTTGATCATTTGTTTATACTGATTGTAGCCAGGATGCAAAGGCCCTGTGGCAGAAGTGGGTGCACGAGGACGACAGATCCGTGATCAAGGATGCACGACTGCAGAGAGAGGAGCTGATGAACAGTCTCGAGAAGGAGTGGCAAGATTTGGCGATCCGCGACAAAGACAGGATCAAGCAAACGTATCAAAACGTTATGATGGACTCAGCCCTCCAAGAGGAGCACAAACTGTCTGCGGCGATCAACCAATCACGAATGAAATCTTCTTCGAGTTTCTTAAAATAATCCGTGGGATGATCAAATTTTGACAAATTTATAGAGCTTATTTATACTGTGCCAAGCTAAATATCAATTGTGTTTGCACATTCGTACCGTACTACATTTTGGCCGACAGTAGTCTTTATTGTTGCATACATTCCAAGGAAATTTATTAAAACGTGGTAGTCACAACGAAGCGTAAACGGAGTGATACACTATACGAATTATTATTCCTTTGTAGCGATTGCTAAACGTTCCTAAGACTGAATACATTCAAATCAAATCGGTACTACGTCCTAAACCACTTATTGAATGTGATACCGAAGCCGTTCCGACTCAATACGTATAATTAATTGTATTTGATGTTTTAACAATAGGATTTTGAAGTACGAGCTATACAAGTATGTTTGGTGCGTTCGTATTCAACAATGGAATTCATTTTATATCTTTTCATTCTAGTCGTTTTTGTATCGGCAATATCACTATATTGTTACATATTATTTCTTTTTTTAATCCTATTCTCTTCACTTTAATGTTTGCAAGTCTTATTTAATTAACTCACAAATATTTTTTAAATGATATTTTTCTAACAAAACCACTCTAAGTTGTATTATTGATCTGAAAATAAAGTATTTACGTTGAATGTAAAGAATTAATTGATTCCCGTAGAATATTTAGATCTGTAACCCGGTCACCTGTACATTTAAACAATAGAATTAAAAATGTAGCTAATTGATCTGTATGTTCAAACTTGCCGGCCGAATTTGTTCTCCGTCGATAATACATCTTAATAGTTCACAAACGTTTCGCGAGATGGCGCAACAAGGTTGTCAATAGATTAACGGTTAAATGGCGCGCAGAAACCACCACTGGTCATGGTAAAAGCAAATTTGTTTATTATTGCACTTGTAAATGAAAGATAACACAATCCTGATATAAATAATCATCATTTAGAGTCCGTGTGATTGGAATATTTAATTGAAAACAACCATTCTTGACAAGAGAGCAAACTTTCAGTACTTCTCTGATCGGTGAGTTTTTGAACAAATTATTTTACCTTAATCTATAAACAAATATCTCATTTTATAACGTTGCAAATAGCACTAATTAGTAATTAAAACAGAAAAGAGACTCAATCTGATCTCTCAGTATAAGGTACATAAAGAATTTAGCAGTAATTGATTATACATAGCATACCAAGATAAGGGTGACCAAAAAAAGTAATTCTCACTGCATTTTGAAACATTCGTTTATTAAATCCTTATTTTACCATTGCGATGATATAAGCCTCAATATAAAGAATAAATGTCTACTATTCCTATTTTAAACAATTTTTTTTAAAGTCCCGATAAACATCGCAAAGTAATCTGGCGCCATATTTGAAGATCACAATATCTGGCAATTACATCTTAAAAACAGGTGTTAATGATCTTTCTCTCTCTCTCTCTCTTAAAAGTATATACTCTTCCCACAATCCCGAATTATGTAAAGCTTATGAGTAGGTGTGTTGACTTGAAGTTATAATATAGATCAAAATAGACTCGTTTCGTTCACACACGAGTAGTTACGAGCTGAGCGAGCAAATCGAGGGTGGCGAACGTTTGGGGTGGCAAGTGTATTATTGTTCCTATTCGGAACTGTTAATTAAGGGGTTCACCGTATTATATCCACGTCTTGGGTCGCGAAAGAATTTTCCAAGGAATTCGCGGCAGAGTAGGCTAGGTGGTCGCCATTAATCCTCGGGCATACCGGGTGACAACGACCAAATTAGTCGGGCGATCCGTCAAAAAGAGCATTTCCGTGGTAGGCGTGTATTATATCCGCCACATGCTGGTCCGCGCGCAGACGCGCCAGAACAGTCACCCTCCACGTATAACTACATGTAGACATGTATACATACCGCTATTTAAGCGTCAGTACGTAAATATCAGTTCTTTTTATCGGCTACACAAACATTTAACGAGAAGTTTCACACCCAAATAAACACGATAAATTTCTATAAAACACTCGACTTCGTTTTTATGAATTTTATTACGGTATTGCAGGGTCTTCTGTAGCTATTCGAGCTGTAAACGTATAGATTGAAATTTTTTAATCGTTAACACCATTGAACGTCGATTTTAATGTTATTTGCGTTCAGTCTACGCGACAATGTGTGCGCACATAACAGTAAAAAGGGAATAATCGTAGCAATGATCGCAGTCCCGAGCTTTCCGTTTTAACTCCTCCAAAAAGAGAATCCGAACTCTGAAGGAATTTTAATTGATCTCCATCCGACTAGGCCGTGGACGTACAAACAAGTTTACCATTTCAGATTAGATAAGATTCAAGTCCGAACGAGTTAAATTTCATTCCAATCCATATCTGCTTAGACTTTATACATTTAGAGTGATTCTACGTAAACGTCGGAACATCTCGCCGATACGCGTCGCAAAAGTTTAAAGCGTACGGAATTGCCGGCCGTGTGCCGCGTGTAGCCCTAACGATCCAATGGAAAGGAGCCGGCTCGTATATTTCAGTGGGCCATCGATCTCGGAATTTCGTGTTAACATTTAAATCACACCCACTCCGTACATCCGGGCCGCGGAAGAGAGACAACGGGCCATGTGGTGACCGTGGGAGGGAGAGGAAGGGAAACACAGTTTGTAATACGTGTATCGTGCGTGCGATGGCCCGTGAAAGCTGACTGGCTGCTCGACACCCAGGAGAAGAGGGATGCAGCCACGCCAGCTATGTTAATTAAACGCGTTTCTAGCCCCCGCATAGGAAATCAGAGAAAAAAGGAGACGAGACGAGCGGTGCTCGAGCAGGAATGGGGCAACGTGAAAGAGGGTGCCGGCTAATAACACGTCCCGTACGACGAACGCACGCCACACGCCCGTCTTCTTCTTCTTCTTCTTCCTCTACCTCCTCTGCCACCACTACCACCACCACCACATCCTCCTCCTGCTGCTCGTCCACCTCCGTGCTCCTCCCTCCACCTTTTCTTCTTCTCCCGGCGTGATTCTTTTTTGTCCACGGCCCTCACTTGTCTTCTCGACGTTGGAAGAATGTCGTAAGAGTTCAGGCAACTGTCTTCTGAATTTCTGGATTGGCGTCCGGCCACTTTTTTCCCGCGGTCCCAGGCCACGTCCGCGAAACTTTTCGGATCCGAAAGTAACCCGAGGAAAATGATTAATGGGATTTAGAAGGGAAATTGGAGAATTGTTTTCACCGATTTCTATACTGGGTCCGATGGAATCTACCGGATTAGAGTTTAGGGGAGATTTCGGGATCCTAGAGGATCGGATACTTCGATTCTATCTGGCAATAGAAACCATGTTAGCGGAGTTCCTGGTTTTCATGTATTCGTTTTATTGGTAGTTTCCATTCCGAGGTAATCGAATTTGGAAAATAATCCGGGGCGTGTGGACTTTTTATTTTTCTGATCCTTGGATTAATGGACATGAATCTCGAGCGTTGCACGGTGCAATATTATTTATCTCGGCCAGCAAATTTCTATCTTAACTTGAATTTGATAAAAGTCTGGTATCAAGAAAAAACAGTGAGTAATACACGAACGCACAAACGTAGAAGGATCTTCGGAAAATTAATACCGGGATACACAAAAACTGCAATTCCATTGTCCCAAATTTATCAATCTCCACCAATCAACGCTTCAATCACTACTCCTTAACTCAACTGCTTCATCATCATTCCAATCAAAACCCGTTCGATCAAATTTTCCCCGCGCCGGAAAAAAAGCAGTGAAACAGAAAACATGGGAACGAAGTCGAAATTTCGTTGATCGTCGACGGACCCGCGCCGCCGCGCGGTTCCCCGGCCCGCCGGTGATTATGAACTCCACTTTACGCGGAAATTACGCGCGTTCCGGCTTGACGGTGCCACAAAAACCCGACTCCGCAGAGAAAAAACCCGCCGGAAAAAAAGAGAGAACGGGAACGAGAGCTTTAAAGGACCTCCCGAAGTTACACTCGGCCGACAAATTAGCCGGGCGCGGCGGGTGCGCGTCGCGCGTCCGAGGGGTAGGACCGGCGTTTCACGGAAACGCGGCCGAACCACGTGGCAGCGCCCTATGTAAAGGGGGCCAACGGAGACGGCATATGTCTGACAAGCGGTTAATCATCGGGGAAAATTCTCTGTCGCCGAGCAGATTAGCTGCGCGCTCGTGTCGCGGCGCGACGTGTTTCACACCCCCGACGCGTTTTCAACGTTTCCGGGGCAAACGCCGTTCGGACCGGACCGGTGATCCGTGAATCGGTTTCGTTCGTTAGCCGGAGCATTTCCGAGAAACCGGACCGGAGGAGAAACATCGGCCCGCAATCAAGTCGGAATTCTCTTAAAAAATTAGTATGCAAATTGTGCGGATCGGCGGAGTTCTAAAAGAAAATTTCAGCCGGTAATTCGAGCAGCTTTTAAGCTCAATTTGCTGGTCCTGCGGCAACGAGTTCGAGACTCGCGAAATGGATAACCGACAGGATCCTTCGATCGTACACACCGTCCGACCATCATTGATACATTAACTTCCGTTTCCTTGCTTTTTTTTACTTGCCCTCCCGGGTTGGTGTAATCGTGTAGCTGGCGGACGGCGAGGAGTGGGGTGGGGCAAATTGATTCAATTATTCTCGATGAAACTGGAGTAAACACCGGTATTATGTAAATTCTTCGTACGTTTCGTGTTTCTGCCCGGCGAGAGTTCATTATACACTCTATGAAGCTCCGGGGAAATGCGAGGCGGGCGCGGCGAGTCGTGATTATTGTGCGCTGGTATTAAATAACCGTTAAATAAAATAATGTATTATAATTAATATTTTACGGTGTCATAGTGGCGGGAAATTTTAATCGCGTTATCGGCCACCGATAATTGAATGTCCGCTCGACGAATCCGGCGAAATTAATAGAAAACAAAGCAGCGACCGTGCGTTTGTCGGCGGCCGAGTTAGTTCCGCGGGGTCCCGGCACGGATCTCTCGATCCCCGTTTCCGGAAGGAACGCGATACACGCCGGTTCCCCGCAACGTTTGTTTTTCCCGTTTGTTTTCCGTTCGCCGCAACGCAACGGCACGACCAAGCAGTTTCATTCGGAAGTTCGCCGCCGAATCCGTTGGCCGAGACCGAAGCAAGGCGATAAATCTTCGTAGGGAAACTTCGCGTGCCACGGAGCACCGCCGAAAATTTATTCCCTTCGTTATCGCGAAGTTTCGCGTCGGCCTTGAACGTTGATCGCGCATCCCCTCGAAGCGGTGCGCGAGCAGGGACAAGAACAGGAAAATCGTTGGGAAGTTCTGCGTTTTTACGGATTTTCCTGCGGACGATTGAATGGCGACCGCGTCTTAATGTTGATTATTCTTACGAAAGTTTGATTTCTTAGATAGATTAAGTGCCCGTGTCATGGTAAACTTTTTACTTTACGTTAGCCCGCTCTCGTGCTGGCAAGTTAGATCTAGATATTTAAATATTTATTTCCTTAAGAAAGTGATTCCAAATGCAACGGATGCAGTTTTCACATTTAATTTATTATACGGTGTCTGAAATCTTGGAAATGCTTTAATATACGTACAACACGCGACTAGTGCCCTTCAGTTTGTTTTAAAGCGCACAGTTGTTCTGAAATCAAGATCGGCTGATGCAAATGAACGATTTTTTATGTTTGCGAACGTGTATATCTCTACGGTTCTGTTAGCAACCTGTTTCTATGAAAATATGGTGAAGTTGCTTTATGTCCTCATTCTACGAATATTTACACGTTGTTCTCCGTTTTCAGCATTGACGGTTATGCAAAGAATGTAAAATGTTAAAGCTTCAACAACCATGAACATTTTGGTAGGCAACCGAAGGGTTAGAATCCGGCGCACTGGCCAGCCTCCTGCGCGAACTCGTTAATTCTTCAATGGGAAACAATAGTCCCTCGGTTCCGAACGATTAAAACAAATTACCGTTTCGATCTTTGTTTCGACGTACCTGAAACAACAAAGAAAGAGATGGAACGGGGAACAGAAGGTCAGAAAGAGAAAGAAATAGAAAGGGGGCGAAATGGAGGAAAGAGAAAGAAAAATAGTCACGATCTTTTCTCTCTCTGTTGCTTGGAAACGAATTTTCTCACGGTGTTCATGCCGAGATAATTAAAGCGTGTCTTTGAGGACGGAACGGAACGGAATGGAAATGCACGCAACGTGATTTTCGCGAAACAGTTTGCGGTCGGGCACGGTCGGTGCGCTCTTTTAAACTCAAATGAGCCGGGAACGTTTTCTTTTTTTCCCCTCGGTCCTCCGCCCCCGCCGGTTCGTTATTATTTAGAAAATTGGTGGCCGGTCACGTTGCTCGCCGCTGAGAACGTGATTATTTTCCGGCCAACGAGTTTCGGGGATTATTTCGTGACATTTTAAACCGCGGTTGCCTCGCCGCGTTCCTCCTCCCGCGCGACGACAGGTTTTTCGCCGATCTTTTCTTTCCCTCCGTCCGTTTTCTTTTACTTTCCTTTTTATATTCCTGAATTCTGAGCATTGGGAAAAAGCGAAGCTAACGGTTGAAAGAAAATCAAGCGTTTTCGAGCGAAGATCCTAATTACAGGCTGCGAGCGTAGGGGACATTAATTGCAGGCCGCGGATTATGATTAATTACCGCGTCGATAATGATTCATTGTCACGTGTAACGATACTTCGCCGGTAACATCTTCCTCGGCCGGCCGTGTAATTACGGGTGAAGGCCGGTCATCCGCGTTTTCGCGACTCTTTGTCAATTTTCGAATGGAAGGCCCGGTGGCCGACGGTTTCGCGACACGAGTCGCGTCGCGTCGGCCGAGTTATTCCGCCCCGGCCGAAACGCTGTGTTCGATTAAACCGCGCGTGCCGGTTACATAATTTTCTAATAACATAAATCGGGAAGTGGCCGTATCTGGAGCCCGCGATCGTGTAGATTCGAGTGTAATCCCGACGAAGGTGGCCGGGGATTAATTAAAATAGACAGAAGACTAAAAAGGTGTACCCCTACCGTACCCTCCGCCCGACGCCGGTGATGGTTATGTCGTCCCCATACGATCTATGTCTCAATTTATTCCCGTAGATTATAAGCGGGCACAGAAAGAAGTGCAATGATAATTTTACGACACTATAATTTTACATCATAAATGCGTTATGGTATTAATTTTATCACCGTGTTCGTTTTAACACGTCCGCGTTCGTCACTGGAGATTCGATCGCACGAATTATCCTTATTATTATTAGGCTGGGTATAATGCTCACGCAAATTCCCGGTTTCATGGAACATTTCGCGAAAGCGGAGTGCAACGGAAAAATAGAGTTTTCAATTAAGTGGTTCGGCGTTCAGCTTTTCTGGAAGATTTTATTCTAGCCGTGTTTTATTCATGTAATCTCTACATTAACGGTGAAAAAAAGCGATTGGAACGGGCCCCTGTATTGAGAAATGTAGACTGTGTAGTATTCCGCGGCTTTGTGATTGACGATAGTTAAATGCAGACACACGGGTGATTAAGAAATCAGCGGATTAAGCCCACATGCACGTATTACTGTAGCCTGGCACCGATCTGATGAATTCATTTCCGAGCTAGTGATTGAAATTGTTCGATGCTGTTACCTTTGAGGGTTGATGTTAATGGCTGGGAGGAAGGAAACAATTTCCACGTAACAATCTCTAATATACACACCGGACTTGATCTAATGAAATTTATAAAACCGAATACAATTCCGCGGTAGTTTCAGCCTATAGGGGGTATCGACGCTCCGCGTGCGACCACGATGATTCCTTCGTATTCAAATCAACGAACACATCGCACGACGCGCGACACATTTAAAAGCGCCAGAATCACGATCGGCGCAACGAAACAAGCTTCCGAAAAAAATCCTCTCTCCGTCGAACAACGCGTGAACACAGAAAAATCAATTTCTGTTCAACTTCCGTCCAACTTCCGTCCAACTTCCGTCTAACTTCCGTCCAACTTCCCCCGCGGCACCCCGCATAAAAATGTAAATTCGTAACGGAACGTCCATAGCCCGGCAATCATACGAACGCAATTATCTCGAGAACGAAGAGTTCTAAAATTATTAGACCCGGGCCGCCGTCTATATTCGAACTCCGCCATTTCCCGCAGGCCGGGTTCCATCAGCCCCGAAAATTCCCGGCTATATATTTCATCTGCATATACAGCGCCGCGGCAGAGAGAAAGGTAGCGCAAGATACACACAAACAGCCGCGGAACTATCTCTCTGTGCGGTCAGCCGGTACGTGTTTCCACCCCTCCGCGATATACGTACGGGGAAACCGCGGGGGCATGCAATCTCATCAACGGAAAATCGTCGAAAAAGTCGCGGAGCCTAGCCAGCCCGATAGCGAAGCGAACCGTGGCACGAGCGAGCTAGTACCAGGCGGCTGAAAAGAAAATATATTTATAAAATTCATGGCAGACGTCTGCCTCGGTTAATCGGTTTCCCGAGGACGTTGATCAATTTCGCTTAGAGAGAGGAACGAGAGAGACAGAGACACAAAGAGAGAACAGCGCGCTCTCTCCGAAAGCTCCCTGTCCCACCTTCACCCTCTTCATCACCGCCTCTGTCCTCCCTCTGGCTTGCCACCGACCAACCATCCCCCAACCCCCGTTTTCCTCTCCGCTTGGCCCCATCCGCGTTCGGATGCGGCGTTCCATCTCGCCTCAATCTCTTCGTCCCTCCTTTTTCGAGTTGCAAAAAAAAAAATGCCCCTTCGGGCAGGACTCTCTCTCCGGCTCGTCGGTAGCTTCCGTCGTTCCGAGATGCCCGGCATCGCAGCGTTCCCGCCTCCGCTCCCGGCGTCCCGGCTGGCCCGCGTCAATGCCGCCACCTCCAACCTTTTCTCGCCGGGCTCGGCCTTTTCTGCCGAAGACACGCGAGGCGAACGGATTCTATGCCCGCGCGCAAAACCGCCGCGCCGCGGCCACTGTTACCGCTCCCCCGTCCGCCGCCCCTGCGCGGCTTTCTCCACGCGTCTCGCCTCTCCGCGGCGAGCAGCTCGCGATACACCGGTGTGCCTCTCGCGTGCAAGTCGCGCACATGTCGCGCGTGTGGAGGACCGGTGCGCGGGACCACGTTAAGAGCTCCCTCGCTCCTCCGTTTCGCATCCAGCCGGCTAGGCTAGTGCCGGTAACGCTTGCACCGTAAATACGGATGCGGCCGTAAGTACGGTACGTACGCGTTACACGGCCTCGGCACTCCCTTCCCCGTCCCCGTTGCTCGTGGGCCCGGCCGCGAGCCTGTTATGTAGAAAAATAAGTACGCGGAGCCACCTAGGCACCCAGCGCGCGCGATGGAACAGAGGGAGAAAACAGAGAAAAAGGGACACGCGAAGGGAACGCGAAAGAACGAGAGATGCGAATCCTGTACTCTCGGCCCGTTCACCATTGCTACCTTTCTCTCTCTCTCTCTCTCATTTTCTCCTTCTCTTTCTACCTTTCTCTCTCTCTCTCTCTCCCTCTCTCTCTCTCTCTCTCTCTCTCTCGCTCTGCCTCTCTATTTTTCTCATTTCGTCTCTCTCACTTATTTTCCGTGTGTCCTCTGCCGTCGGCTCGACGTACATAGGTGTGCGTGTTCGTTCGCCGCATGTATACCTACGTGTTTCATGTTAGTGGCCCCGTACGCTCGTCTTCGTCGCCCGGCTCGCGCCTCTGTCTGCGTGCACGTACATTAGGTACCTGCACGTATATATAGGTACCTATCTATAGGTACCAAATGGTAAATGAGAGGGTAGACGCGAGGTCCGGACGCCCGCAGCTAGCGGCGACCCAAAGCTTCGTCTACCGCGGGGCTGTATGTGCCACCGCACGTACCGGGTGATCCTGAAATCCGCACTTTTTTGTCGACCCGTCGCGCGAACCGGCTCCGTGCCGTTCGCCGGGCGTCGATACCGATCACCCGATCGTCACGGGAAAAGGACGATCTTGATTCGCGGGGAAATACGGCCCAGGGAAACGCGGATTTTCTTTGGAAGATCGGCGTAACGCGGACGATTCGAACGTTATTTTCCTTTGCGTTTATCCGCGTGACGGGGGATTACGGATTATTTTGATTTTTGCTGTCTAATGATAAAACTGAATTGGACGGTGAATTGTGGATCGTTGTGGATTATTTCGTTTTAATCCCGTTTTTGGGTGGGTGTTTGTTTTAAAGTTTCGTCGGTGTTGCTGCGAAAATGAAGGAAGTTTTTGTTAGTTCCGTACGTATTTTCAAGTAAACTGTTTGGTAATTACGTTGGCAGGTATATACTGTTTTAAGGCGGAAAGTGTGTTTCATTGAGTTGTGCGAGCAGTTTTGTTTTACCGTTTGACGGCGTTTATTCGAAGCGAGTGAAAGAAAGATGGAACAAGGGAATTTGAGCGAATTCATTGTGTAAATCCAAAGCGGAATATGAAGCGAGGGAAATTGTTGTAATTGTCTGTGAAGTATGTTCTCTTAAACATTACTTCGAAGTTAGTGAACCAATTTCATGCGACGATTTTTGTGATGGCTGCTAAAATGAGATTGTTGCAATTTGTCTAGTATCGTGGAGATCTGTCAATTCAAGGGTCAATTCATTACATATAGTATTGTGGCGTAAGTTTTTCGTCTCATGACTTTTTACTTTGTGTAACTTAGTCAAGCAATTTTTGCTGTCTTCCTGCTGAAATTCAAAATCTCGTTTTCCTCTGCATCTTGGACGAGCTGCGACATAAAAGATGTTATTAAAATGTCTGTTATCAGTGCTGAACACTGACAGGGTTGCCCGGATCTAAAGTTACCATATTAAATAGAAGAAAGAACCAACTGTTCTTCCGAGGAGTGTAACTTTTAACTCCGAAAAACCGTACGTAGGATGTACGAAAATGTTAGGTGCAAAATACGGCATTAGGGAATAGGAAAGTTCTTCCAATGAGGCAAAACACGCATAACAGTTATATACTCCAATGAATCCAAAGTCGTAACGCTATCTATCACAGCTAAACTACATAAACAGATAGTCATTAAATATTGCTTTCGTAGTGAAGCACTCGAAAACAGCGAACTGCATTGCAGTCCATTAATGCAGAAAACATGATATCAGTAGTATTAGCGAAGCTGTTACTTCTTCGCAATATCGCGACGGAATGGAAACAAAGAACAACGAAACCGTTAGGGGTTCCGAAAGATTACAGATCGACCTGTATTTAAAACCCAGTATTTAAAAACACGAGGCAAACGTTTCGAATCGCTTTGGATGTCGGAAACTCCGTAGAGTTGCACGCGACACGATGCGTTTCTTTCAAACGAGATTTCGAATGAAATTTCGCGTCCGACTGGCCTGTGAAACGTAATTTCTTGCGAAACAGCGTGCTGGTCGTTCGAACTCGCTTTAAAAGCTTAAATGGCGACTGGAAAAATATTTCCGGGCCAAGTTTGTAAAGCCGTTTGAATTGACAGTTTATCGTTGGACGATGAAACATTTTCAAGGGGGTTGAAAAATACGAAAGGGATGGAGAGAGAGAGAGGGAGGTTATACGCGCGCACGTAAAAGAACGAGAGGGGGAAAGGAAAAAACGTTGGAAAATGTAAAGTCGTTTCGGTTGTACATCGCGGTCACAGATGAAAAATTTTCTGTATCGCGGACTATTATCGTTGCTTTAACTGTATTCACTCACCGCGCTTTTTCAATCGCGCCGCCGGCTGTTGAGTGCATTTTGTTCGCAAATCGGAATCGAGCGGCGGCGGCGGCGGCGACGGCGGAGGCGTGGAGAGGGCGGCTGGAAAAATTGCTACGGTTGCACGAAATTTCATATTTTCCCGCTGTACGATTGGCGATAATTCAGGAGCAGACCGAGGGCCGCATCGCGTGATAACACGGACGCGATAACTCGACGAAAATGGAGTAGGAGAAGCATTCCAAAAAAGAATCATCTACTGGGTGGATGGAAATTATTGCTGGTATTAGATTATGTTTCCGGGAAAAAAAAACAAACGTTGCGGATTGCGCGAGTTCGTAATATTCGCGACTGCATAACTCTGCATCCGATGGAAAATTTCATGGTGTCCAGGGGTATTCCTTTGGTGTGGAAATATTGACGCGTGTTTCGCTCGTTAATGAATTCGTTGCTTGAAATCTGGTAAACAAGATTGTTTTACGTTTTCAAACAATGTGTACCTGTTTCGTTTTATAATAGAAATTAAGCGCTAGACTTTTTACAATAGATCGTGGATCACCGTACGGAGAGTTCGCTTAATGAAACGTTTAACTTGTTAGCAAAGTAATTCTTCAACCACAAATACCATTACGGACACGAGCAAAGAGGAATGATAACAATCAAAAGCAATCTACCCTACAATAAATACAATTTCACTTCTACCTACATTCCTACGGATACTACCATATAATTTAATCCCAGAATCTCCAAGTAAATAACCAAGATAATACAGATACAAACGTATCTGTACACTCTGCCATACTTCATCTCCAGTTAACACGTTAATATCTATTCTATTCATTCATCTGTCGATATATTTCGTGAACCCACACTTCTTCTTCTCTCCGTGCACTGCTGCATGTCCCTTTTATTCTTCAGTAATAGATGACCTACTCTGTTAACGCGTTCGCTGCCACGAAAAATTTCGAACGTTTCGTATAGCAACACATATTCTTCCGCAACAAAGCCGAATGGAATTAGAAATAATTATTAATGACTCGATATCGCAGTGCTCGTATTACACGATCATCTAGCTACTTGCAGTACTAAATATTTCTATTCGACATGAATTTTTCCATCGTAATTGCTCTCGAGCAATAATAAAAATTCTATAGAACTCTTACGTGGAAGATCCCGCGAACGTTCCGAGTTTGCCGAAACGATTTACAGTCGCACGAAGCGACGTCGATTCACCCGCGATATTTGCGAAGTCGTATATTCCACGCGAAGCCCCGGAAAATCTCCGGCGGAACCGGCGTTGTCGCCATTCTTCACGCACGTGCCAGTCGCGCAGGATCTGCTCGCGACGATCGGGACGAGGCTAAATTCGAAGTAGGTATTTCTAATCTGGCCGGCCGATCCAGGCGATTCGAATCGATCGAGATTACTTCTTGATTGATAATTATTGATTCGCGTAGCGTGATGACCATGACGATGGTCAACGATGACCGGAGCTTGAAGGCTTGGAAGCAATTACAATAAAAAGATTGATATTGAATGAAAATGTTCAATCACATAAGTAACTAAGACAACAGTATAACTTAGGAATTATGATACCAAATCATTAATAATTGAGTCGCTCAGAAGCCAATGCGGTTAACTCCATTTTTTAATATTGTCTGATTTTTGTCCATTTTCATGGAACAAATAATATTCTTTTTAATTATTAAAGGATTTTCTCATTTTTAGGTTCTAACTTCTGAATATGTCGTACAATCATTCGGAAGTTAAAACATTAATTTCCTCAATCCTTGTTTTCTAGGCTTAACCGCATTGGCTTCTGAGCGACTCAATTGATTCTAACACAGTTTTCTTGTTTTACAAAAGAATAAGCAATGTTATACAAAACGCTCGAAATTCCTATGGCAGTCAACGTGTTAATGGTACCCCGCGACGCGACGTCCTCTCGCGAGACGAGGCGGCCGCAGCGGAAACGAGAGAGCAACGAGAAACGATAGATATCGGATTTCCAGAACAGTCGAGAGTTCTTTCTCTTTATTATTCAATTATGATGCAATTGCGTGCGGATCGTCTTGCAAGCAAATAATCGAGACGCTGGCGATAGCGTTTCTTATCGTTGTTTCCGCGGTGCGTATAATTTGCGGGATTCCTCCGTCGAAAACGATTCTTCTAGCAACGTTTTCCAATCTCGCGCGGGCTTCAACGTTTCGTTGCAAGCTTCCGGTCCCGGGAACGGTCGCGTTTTTTAATTGAAATGTACGGTATATTCTTCGCCGGTGGTATTTTGCTTGAATTTAAATTGTATTGAATCGATTTAACGCGAGCCCCATGACGAATCCCTTTTGCGCCGGATCGCGGAGAGTAAAAATTAAACATTTTCTCATTTATTCAAGCCACGGAAAACCGTCGCTGTAATCCCTGAAAAATGTTTCTTATCGCGTCACCGACGAATCGCGCGCGGTTTTTAGCGCGGAAAAATTTATAATTGATACGTATCTTGGAAATTTGTGTATATAATATATAACATAAAGTTAAACAAAATTTAAGTTGAATTTAGTTTAAAAGCACTTCTCGGAACCAAAGGACATTTAGGTCAACAGTAACAGCTCCACAAACCAGTGAAATTTCAAATCTAAAATTCTATTATTTTCCTCTTCGTCTAATGAACACAAGAAAAGAAGAGTGATCAAGTGTAATCTGAAGACCAATGGACAGGAACTGTTGGTCGAAATTTCGAATTCCGACATGTTGTAAATGAAAAATGTTTACGACGCATGTTCCGTTGGCAAAACTGCAGATCTGGGAATGGCACCTCAGATCCCAGCAAGTAGAATAGGACAGTTTCAATTATCCGGCGAGTAGAATCCTTTTTGTTCGGCCTCTGCGAAACAATTAAATGCTTGCACAACACCCGTTGCATCCTTCTCCTTTTATCGTGAGTCAGTCGTGTGCGTGCCTCGGTGACGACACTCGTAGTCATCCGACGCGATGACTCGAGTCCTTCGCGTCCGATCCAACCGTCGCCGTCAGGACTTCGAGAAATCCGTTTCTTTTCCCGTGACCGAGAACGGGACGGTGATTAGCAGAAACCCGCCGCCGACGTGACCGCCTGTGCATCACGATTTTGCATTCTCGGTTATTCCGACGATGCTGACTTCACCCCGCGGCGTTCCAGAATTCGAAACAATTATTCCGAACAACGAACTACGGCTCTGTCTGCGCTAACCGAAGAAGTGACCGCCGTGTTTCGTTTACAATCCACCGGAAATCGAATTACGAGGTTATTTTATCGAAATTTATGTTATCATCTACTTTCATTCGTTACCGTAATCGGTTTTTATCTGTTGTAATCGTAGGTTCTGCGTAAATTGCGTAACTTTTATTGTACCGTTTTACCTGTATGTTCGTTCTAAACTTCCTTTTCCCCATTTTTTGTAGTTTAAACGTTTCACGTGCGCACAGTTCTTAGGTGTTCGAAAAAGACTTCGTTATTCGGATTTTTATTATTGGAGCGTTTCATTTTCCTAGAAGATAATGTATGATCGCGTTCATTATAGCTCATTTGCATTTCTCATTACATTCCGTCGAGGGTGAGTGTGTTGAATGTGCAAATGGAGTATCTTTAATTGAGTTCTTTTCGAATTATGGAATTAATGTTTTCATTTGTATATTATCCATTTGCACTCGAACTTTTCATTGGCTACAGCTTTCAGCGGCTCGGACTCTTTTTAGTTGATTTTCAGTGCTGCATATTGTTGGTGTGTTTGAGAGATGCACTTCCAGTACAACGACGAACTTTGATAGTGTTTGTGAGGAGTACTTCGAGTGCAAAGGGTTTTAAGTAGAAGTTACACCGTTGTTCCGACTTTTATTATTAGCCTTCCGATTAGCTTGTAATTAAACACTGTTTCACTATCACAACAGGATAACACTTAACACATTATCAAAAATCATTCATTAATGCAAGGAATACCTTATTCCTTATGAAATCATAATAGACTTCATGCTTTTAAAACAGGGTGTACCTTCAGAGCAATTCCTTTTCCCTTCAACTTCAATTTTCATCCATTACCTTCCATGATATAGACTTCCCCATCTAACGCAGTCGATTTCGTACGATTCTTTACATTTTCACCCACAAAAAAATCGATCCTTGTCTTTTATTCATACAATCGTATACAGAAATCATATAAAAATATATATAACACTATCTTCAACCAACTGCATTCTTCCTCAACATTCTTCGCCAAACACAGCTACACCCTTCCCAAAATTGTACTGTTCACAGTCCACAGAATAAACATCGCCAACATTCTTTCACACTGAATTACACACTCGATTCAACGAACATTCTCAACATACTTTTTACCTCGAATCACCTTCATACAACTTACTCCCAACACGCATCCTCAGCCGCATCAAAGAACAGATACAAAACACTGCGACAACGTCCATGCATCTTCGCAACATACTTTCACATTTACATCGATATCATTCCGGAATTGGAACCCCACAGAATCTCTTATTAGCATTCCTCTATTATGCTCCAATTTATTAACGGACACGGCAACCAGCATTCCGGCCGTGTAAATTAGAAAACACATTAAAAATTTATAGCCGTCCCGCGGCGCGCGGGCCCGCCCGGCCGCCCATTATTATGATACGTGATTTATGCGAAATCTAATATTCCATGGATCGCGGTGCTCGCGCGTTTCCGCCGAAGGCCACCGGCTAAACACCTGTTATCAGCCGGGTTCCGCGTTGCCCGACGTTACACGGGGGTCCCGGGTGTTATCAAGCCGCGCGATGTGCTCCGGTTGACCGGGGGCGTGCGCCCCGGTGCCGCGGTTTTAAATCCGAAATGGAAATACGCCGGGATCCGCGGTAATTCGGATCCTCGGTCGGCTGACGGGACCGACGGCCTGTCCGTCTGAAGATATTACACCGAAAAGCCGCTTATTGTTCGTCTAACTCGTCGCGTTATCGTGCCGCGTGCCGCCCGACTCGAAAACGGGACCACGGGAAACCAGGACTTAAAAATTAAAAAAACACCGACCGCGGCAAACACGGTGCGACAGGGATGAACGCGTCCCCCGCGGCCCTATAAATAAAAATCTACGCGCTGCATTATAGATATCCGCGCAAATAATCGTCTAGCCGATCGCGCTACCGAAGTAACCAATTAACCCTCCGATCGCCTATTTTCCGCGTTCGTCGGACGCGGTTCGCGGGTGGACCGAACCGATCCCACGGTTGAACATTCGCGAAAAACGGTGTACGAGCACAGCGAACCATAGATTTTCGTTAGCCGATCATAGAATAAGCGCAGCGCGGGACACAGTTTTCCCGTGGCCACCCGGTATAGAACGACCCGTGTTCCCGTCCACGAACACAGCCGAGCCAGGCCGCGGACTATATCGGTGTAAGAACGGTCGGTCGATGGGATGAGAGAGAGAGAATCGTCGTCCGGACCTCGCGTCTACCCACCGAGTTGATAGGTTGTTCGAGCGAGAGAGTAGGAATGAGGCCGGGTGGAAGCGAGACGGGAACGATCGCGGGCGGGACGGAGAGCGGTAACCGCGGATGCCGCGAGGGTGAGCGAGATAAGCGTAGAGGGAGAGAGCGCGCGAGCCGAGCCCGGCTGCGTTGAAGAGAAAAGGGGAGAGAGACGGACGGAGAGCGAGAGATAGGCGGTCGAGCAACGAGATAGAATTAGAAGGAGACGGAGCCACCTTTGCCTCGCCGCTGATTCGAGGGTTGAAGAGAGAGGGTGTCAGGCGGCGTAGGAAAAAGGAGCGGGTGAAAGACGGAAAGGGAGAGAAAAGCCGTGGAAGGAGCGCCGGAGTAAGAGTAGTCTCTCGCGAGGGAGAGAGGACGCGAGAAAGAGTGGCAGTCGAGTGTGTATGTATGATTTCGTGTGCACGTGTCCGCCTGTACGTGGATACCGTATGAGCCTGTATGCAAGAGAGGCAGGAGGTGGAGCGAATAAGAGAGAACCGTGTTTCGTTTCGTTCGGCTCCGGCTTTGCCTCGGCTTTCGTTCGGCACGAAACCCAACGAAGGGTGGAGAGAGGATGAGGTGGTGTGTACGGCCGCCGGAGGAAAGAGAAGAAAACGAACGGAGGGATGGGCCACGTAGAAATCGTCCTACCGTACCCTGCTACTACCTGCGATCCTGCGGTGAATCCGCCTTCCAGGATCCCTTCCTTCCTTCCTTCCTTCCTTCCTGGCGCGCTTCTTCCTTCTTTGCGCCGAACAACAGCCTTCTTTCTACCCCGGTCCACCTTTTCTTCCTGATCCAACGCGGCTCGTCCTGCGCCCGTGACGAAATATCTCGTCTTCGCACCACGTTTTCCGCGTTCTCTTTTACGTCCGTTCGATGCGTTTACTGTGTGTTTAGGTGCGAGGATAGGGAGGAAGGATTAAAAGTTTCATGCGATCGTTGGATTCACGATCGTGGAAGTTTAGGGTAATTTTTCACGCTTCTGTAAGTATTAGCATTGACGTCGTGGCGTGATATCGCGATTTATCGCTTTTAGTACCGGGTGGTTGAGTGGAGTGCAGCGAGGTGGGTTTGAAACTGCGAATATTTTGGGCATTCGGTTGTCTGTTGTTCGAGACTGTTCGATGTGTACGGAGATAATGTATAGAGATTGATTCAGATATCCCGTGTCAGGCGAGGCCAGTTTCTCAAACGAAACATCTGTTTTACGCGCGAGAATTTTGAAATTATTATTAGCTTGCTTCAGTACGGACGATCATCTTTCAATGTCCAATTAGTTCCACCTTGCAAGAATAGGAATACAATTTCCTATATCTCGGATAACACTGTAAACCTTTAGAATCCCTAACGACGGTTCAAAAAGATTCAAAGCTACGTTCGCCGATGAAAACGTTTCACGAACAGCCCATTAGAATCGTACCGGCAACAACCGAACAAATTCTTCCTCGGCAAAACCCGCGAGTCCCTTTTCCCCCGTAGCAGCCGGAATCTTCCAGATTCCTCGAACAGAATTCGAATATCCCCGAAAATTCAATTCACCTCGCGCGAAGATTCTTCCGCGGAAGTTTCGCGGCCGGCGCACGGGGGTGCACGCCCCGTCTCTTTCGTTTCTCTTTCGGCCCCGTTCCTTTTTTCGCGCCTCCGTCCCCGTCCGCCCCGGTTCCACCGGGTTCAAAGCTTTTAAATTCCGCTCGAGGAACCGGGATATCCGTTCTTCCGAGATTGAATTCGCGTTCGCCAGGCTTTCTTCCCGTTTTTGCCCGGCTTTGCCGCTTTTGCGCCACGTCCTTCGCTCTTTGAAATCTCGTTCCCAGCGAAACCCCCTGGAAATTTCAGTCGGATATAAACGAGGATCCCACGGTACGCAAAAATAATGCCAGCCAGCGTCGTCTTCGTCGTCGTCGTCGTCGTCGTCGTCGTCGGCCCCTACGAGAACTCGTTGCGCCAACTCGCCAACGATTTTCCATCCGGCCCGTATTTTCTTCCCGTGTTCCGAACCGGCCACGCTCTTCCCACCTCTCCGGATTCATTCGTATGCCCAGCCGGTGCCAAGCCGCCGTTTTTATCGATACTCTAATCTCCTCCGTCATGATATCGAGGACAACGCGCGATCCAAACGCGCGAACTTTATTACGGCCTCCTTTTTTGGCCGCGCGCTGCTGCGGTTGATTCTACTTGCACCTGGCTCCGGAATTTTGCCCGGTGCCGGCCACTCGACTTCGATCGCGCGGATCCTCTTTTTGTCTGTTCTAATTGCGTCGTCGCGACATGCCGCCTCTGCGGATATCTCGGTTACGAGAATCACCGTGTTTTCTCGTTATTTCATCGCTGCGAGGTGGTTCGATTGTTACGCAACTAGGAGAGAAGGAGGCACACAAAAACCGCGGTCAGGTGAACTTATGAGGAGGGAATTAAAGGTCAGCGGAGAGCGTCGAGTCACGTTCAAATGTAGCCGGTGCAGCGATTGATATTTTCTTGGTGGGCGACCGTACATCTGCGGAATCCACTGATTTCATTGATACTGGATTTCGTAAGCTCCTCGATGATTCGCGTTGAAAGTTTTTAACTTTTGCATATTTGTAGTACGCTGATTTTTTTTTGGAAACAATGCAATTATGTATGGTAAGAGATTATTAATATTCTTTTATTTTCATGTTTTCACCTTTCGCTGGTTGCTAGGTTTCTTATTTGTTTGTTTGGAGAATCTCGTATGACGTTACACGTATCATAACATTGTTAGCGACGTAAACGAAATGATGATCTAATTTATTGCGGGATAAATCGCTTCAGATGGTTATCATCCCCTTTTTCTGTGTCCGTATACGTATTCGTGATCGAGAAGCCACCTGGCTAACAGGTTAATATTGCGATGTTCCTGAATTATAATATCCGCGACGGTAAGGGAAAATGACATGCAAACGTCTCGAGAAGTAAATTAACGCGTTCATCAGATTGCTCTAGACAATTAACGCGAAATATCACGATCGACTAAACGAATTTTTAGTAATGTTACAAGGCTCAATAGATTGAAAAACTCTTGAAAATTAATATCGCGAGAAATTGAAGTTTATGGCCGTATTCGCGAAGACAGAGTGCAACAAACTTGAAATGTTAGAATTAAATGTAACACGATAGTGTTGAGTCACGTTACCGCGTCATATGTGCAGAATTCATGATTCTACCAGTCATGCAGATAATGCTACATGAAGAAGATAAGTGTTAATACACCGACTATCAATCAACCACCCATAAAAATCTCATCAAATAAAAGCAACATATTCAACGAAACAAGAACTGAGAATTCGATATTAATCACACCAGTTATACTTCTGGTATTTTCATATTAAACGTTACGAGCTGAAAGATTAAAACAGTACGATTTCTTCGTAAATACATTGTTTATCGTATATCTACACACACGTACGAGTGCCACGTATATTACAAAAAATTATACTATTTTAGTATTCATCACGATTCATACATCGCGTACCTCGCGTCTATCTCGCAATTCCGCGTGGAACAAGGGTTGTTTTCTATCAGCGTCCTCAACTTTCCTCCTCTCTCCTGTAATTTCCATTTTCATTCTCGCTTATCGGGCGTTGATGTTATTCAAGGAATCCCGAGAAGAGTTCCAACCAAGTCCCACGGAACTACTCTCCCCGTCCATCCGTTCGTTCCTCGCATTTTTTTCGATCGCGCGCGCGATTCGCCCGGAAGTTTCGCCATCTTGTTTCTCTTCGGCGTTAATCGAACGATCGTGTCTCCACTTCGCGCCGGTCCGAACGATACAATTTAAGTTTCGAATTAGACGCAAGTTCGTTAACATTAGAGACCCGACCCACCCTTGCCATGGTTCGGATTGAAACTGGCTCGAGCGGATTCAAGATCGCGGGTTTGTTCTCCGACAGAATCCTCGTCGCTTACTTGAAACGTCGATCTCCGGGTCCAACGAGACACGCTCGGCGCCGAAACTCGGATGCCCGAGGACGTTAATTGTCTTGGTACCGTTTTTTCCCCGCGTTTTGTTTCGTTAAACGCGACGTAGGAGGCGGACGATGGAAAGAGAAAAAAAGGGGAAGGCGGAGAACGCGGACGGCCGGATCCGTTCGGGATAGTTTATACGTGGCAATCGATCGAACGAAATCGCGTGAAATCGAATTCGTACGCACGTACGACACGCAGGAACGCGAGGAACGAACCTGCGCGCGGACCGGAGCCGCGTCGCGCCGCGCCGCACCGCGCCGGGGGAACGAGAAATAAAAACGAGCGAGAGGAGGACGGCCGCTCGAACGATCAAAACGCCCTCGATCCTTCGGCCACGATCCGTCGTCCCGAGACGCGAGATCCTCGGTTGCCACGATGACGAAGCGATCGCCGCCGAGGAAAGCAAATAACGTCGCTCTTATCGAATCTCTATATAAACCCGCATCTCGATCCCCCGATGATTCGGAGGAAAAATTTCATCGCCCCTGACCCAAAACCCTTCGCGCTGTCGTCACTCCGCGTATAGTCGTCCCTGTCATTCTTCTTTGGAATCAAGGTTCTTCGAGTAGTTGGTTTGGTGAAAATGAATTAGCTACCTTTCGGCCATTTTTTCTTTGAAACTATTTGTGTATCGTACTTTCAGTGACTTTTGTTACATGCGAATTAGCGGCTTCAAACATGGGCACAGGAAGTTGTATATATTCTAGTATAGCAGGAACTTGATATTTGGTGCACCTTAATTGGAACCGATATCGTAAAAACGTGATCCACAAAAAGATTACATAACCAACAGCACTACAGACTGCCGCCGAAGCAGACCCCGAGCAAACATCTCCTAAAATCGGATCAAAGTAACAAACGATCCCGACGATCATCTCGGCGTAACAATCCAACGCAAAAGGATTCGTCACGGCCGAAGTGAAATCCAGCACCTTTCCATTCACCCAGAATCCTAGCTTCACGGCTCGCCACTTGAAAAAATCCCGAAATTATCGAGATTACGGCGTACCTAAGCTAGACCCTGACGGAGATCGTCTCGTTTCTGCTTGCACAATGGTGTAACGACCTGGCAGAAGAAAAGGAACAATGGAAACGCTCCCCAGGAACGTATCGAGAAACCGAAGCCCCGCGGACCCGGATCGCGACAAGGTCCGCCGTGTCAGAGGTCGCCGATGAAAATCGTAAAGCTCGTCGCCGCGAAACATCCGAGCCGTCGTCTTTGCGGCGCACTTCCCCGCGCGGCCGTGGTCTCCGTTCGCCCCGTCCGCGGCCGTGCCGGGAGCGGCGCCAATTTCAAGCATTGCGTAAGACGGTCGTTCGGAAAGTTAAAGGCGGCGAGGCGATAATGATAATCGTTAGCAGCAGGTCGGACCACCGTGGTTCGAGCGGTAAAAGCGACGCGGGTTGACCCGGCGGGGCACGGGGATGGGGATGGCCACGAGATATCGCGGAGCCCCTTGCGACTTCGCCGCAACGATCCGATGGAATCTCGGAATTGTCCGCGCGGCTGTATTCGGTATTCGCTAATTGCCGAAAAATCATCGGTATCGACGGCATCGGGCTGCGATCGTAAGATTCCGCGGCTGATTTGATTAGAATTAGGAACTGGGAAAGCGACGCCGGCTATTTTACTCCTGTTAATTGGCCGGCGGTCGTATTTTGCGGCCGGGTTTACTGGAATCGACCCCGCCGGACATTCTGCAGATTTTAATGAAGGATCGGGATGCGCTCGTACAGGGTGATCCGTACAGAAACCGCGCGCAATTACCGCGTGTTTGGTTGCGAGCACCGCGCTCCGGCTGATCTGGATATCCCGGATCAGTCCGGAGCATTTATTGGTTCGACGATCGCGGCCGGCAGGCAGCGTCGGGAGGTCAAAGTGGAGGATAAAGTGAAAAATGACGTCGCGCGCTCGGCACCGGCGTAACAGCGGCGTTGTACCACTATAAATTCTTTTTTAAAAACGGAAAGTGATCGAATCATGTTTCTTAGACTTTAATTAATTATGTCCGATGAACGTCATTTTTACGGTATGCCCTATAAAAGATGAACGGGGAACGTAATGCACGTGCTTTTTTATGTTGCGCCGAGTGAAAGAAGTTCGAACAGGTTCGTATTTATGAATTGACGATATTAATAATATTCCCCGTATTCGTACTCTACTTCATTCGTAAATGCAATATCAGGCGGACACTAAGTTAATCAATGTTGCAGATACAGTATATAAATTGATACTGATATTTACTCAAAACAATATACAATATATATATACACACACATCCAATCAAAATAATTCCCTAACAGTAATCGCGGTACGAAAGAGGACACCGCGTTGCATCTTTATGCGCTCTCCGACTCACTATAATCATAAAGCAACGAGAACCGCAATTGGTTTCACATTAACCTAATACTTTCGGAGCACCCCGTATTACGGATGCACTTCTTTCTCCGAGCATCGATTGGTCCGCGAAGAATAGAGGTTTACAAAGGCGTGATATTTATGCAACGGGTAATCGCCGCTTCCTGTTCGCGGAGGGTCGATTTCCGGTATTGCATAAAGCAAACCGAGACGGTTGTTTCAGGCCGAAAGGCGTGGCACGGTAATAATGTTAAATATTATCCCCGGGTCAGACCACCGTGTCGATTTGCAACGGGGCGAAAGGGGGAGGAAGCGGACAGGGCTGGGAGAGAGATAGCAGGCGAATCCAGCTGAACATCGTCGAGAAAAAGAGGAGAGAGAGACATAGATTGGCAGACGGCGAGGATGAGGGGGAGGGGCGGGGGGGAGAGCCGTTCGGAATATTTACGGAATTTACCTTTGATTGAAAAGGGAAGTGAAAGAAGCAAAAAAAAAATGAGAGACGGAACCGGGCGAGCGGCTTAATTTGAAATTTCGCGAAATTATCATAAGAGCACGGGGGCTGCGCTCGCGATTAATTCTTTTTCGCCGGGGCCAATGTTGATTTTCTGGGGAAGCTCTCGGGAAAATCGTTCCCGCGTTTTTCCATCCCCGCGGCCGCCCCGGCCAACTATCGTTGGTTTTTTAACGATGCCCGGAAATATTCTCGCCGCGAGATTACACGCGGAATGTATCCCGCGGATTTTCCCGCGCGCGGGATCGCACGGGAAAATTAGAAAGTCGTTCCGGAGGAGGCGGAATAAAGTGGATTCCGGGGGCACGCGGCTTCAAGAGCCTCGATTCTGTTTATAATGAGACTTCGAGGATTTCGGTTGGAACAACGGCGCGGGACGCTCGGCGGGCTCGAAAGTTTCAAAGATCGTTTTCGGGATCCGCCGGGATTACGGGGGAAATTAAATGAAAAATAATATTGGCCGGTTATTCATTATTTTTCCGTTTCGCCGGGGCTGCGTGCGGCGCTAGCTACTTTGGTAACTATGAAAGCGTACCGCGGTTTTTGGTTTTTTCCGGGGTATCCTGGTCGGGTTGAATTGAAATCGGTTAATGAGAAATCATGCGAAAAAACATGAGATTTCACGTGAATTCAATTGATCGTGTAACGCTGGGGTGAGTTTCACTTTTTTTTGTTTCGAACACAGGGAAAATAAGGGGTACGCAGGGAAATCGTTCCGTTCGATTACCGATTAAAGTAATCTGCGCCGCATAAAAACAGCCGATTAAAAGTCTGCAAAATCTGTATTGTATGCAACATTCTCCCGATACTCTATTCCAGTTCCATTAAAATATACACCTTCGAATGGATATATCTTGCGTGTACCTACACCTTCGTTTCTGGAAAATCAACCTACCAAATCAAACCACTCGCCACGAATCTTTCTCAATCACGCCGATCTCCATAAATCATCCGTATTCAATTAAATTTAATCGACGACTCGAGCGTAACTGGTCACCGTTTCTCAACGATCTAAAATGTATCACAGTGTAACAACTTCTGTGTTGAGCGTGCACCTGAATATCGAACGAGTCCTGGTCCGCGACAGGTGATCGTATTACGGTTAATTAGCTGCGAACGCGTTGATCAGCGAAATCGATTTCCATGTAGAACACCGTGTCCCCTAGATGAAGGATCGACGAGCGCGTCGCGAGACGAGTCCGTACCCGACGAGCATAATTTGGCACGCAATTTCAATCGACCTGTAAAACTCGCTATCGCGCTCCGCGGGGAAACTTGCTCGCGATTCGCGCTCCTCGCAACGAACACGCGACAAGTTGCATGCGCGAGGACGTGTTACGGTGCGTTTACACCAAGTAAACGGTTGCTTACTCGCCCGGTAAGATTGAAACTCAAACGAAGATTCGTTCATTTCATTCTTAGCGAACGATGCTCATTAGGTTTCATTAGCAAATGTTTTACGTGCAAAATATATCTGAGTACTCGACAAATGGTGGTTCAATTTAACACTAGAACTATCAGGTGGGTTAAAATGAGCAATTCCTAATTCCTTCTTTTACAATGACTGCAAACGTACGGATACTTCTTTAAGAAATGATTAAAGAAGCTGATTTAGTAATACCTAAACTGAAGTATAAACCAATTGAAATGTTAATAAATTCAGGCATGTAGTTGTTATAAAGACGTTTTCAAAAGGATTCTCGATAGTTCTAGTGTTCACAAACGTTGAAATACAGCGGAAAAATTGAATACATAGTTCGTGGTTGTTAATAACATACCTCGATCGCAGTTCATATTGACCCCTTGCCCTTTGATCTATTTCTTAACTACGATCGTCAACTACTTCATCGTTAATAGTTTATTGTAAAAGGAAGCAATTGTTATGCCCATTCTATGTCTACGTTTGCTTCAAATATTGACATTTAATTCAGATTTGAAAGAAATAAATAACACTTAGACTTCCAAAATTCAGTTTAAATATTTGCTTCGAGTCTGACACGATATTGTAGGTCAAGTGATAAAGGTCTAACACGAACAAACGATGTTTCGTCAGCGTTGCAACTTGTCTCTCTCTTCGGCCAGCTTCCTCCAATTCAAGCATCGTTATCAACATCAAATCGCAATGACACAACACCACCGGAAAAAAGTCATTCTCCCACATCAGTCCCGACGAGCACAGAGTCCCTCAATTCCAAAGATGAACCGAAGATTTCTCCTTTCGGCGTAAACGCGCCATTACCTGGCCGCACTTACATACGTAAATACCAAGGCACGGTGAAACGCGTGCGTAGCCGTCGCGGCGCACGGAGCGAGCGGAGCGGAGCGGGCACGAGGGCCCTCGGTTTCTCAGTGATCGAGAAGGGGCGATAATGATCGTGGCCAATTTGTTTTCCGCATGAAACCGCCTCCAGATACACCGTTGCCGTAATTATGATAATGACGTCCCCGCGCGGGCGCGCGAGGAAAAAAACTCGGGTTAAGAAACAAAACGAAAAAAGGGAAGGGAAACCTCCGTTGCGGGATGAAGGAGAGAGCGTCGCGGGGTACGGGGATGATTTTTCGCGAGATTACGCCGTCCTCGGGCTCCGGTTTTCCGGAGCGAGCCGCGTCTCCGCTCCGAAGAAGGGGGTTGTGCTCGTAATTGAAACATCAGGGTCCGCGGGCGTTAATTACGAGCTTCTGCCGGAGGAGCGTTCATTAAACCAGGCAGAAATGAAATATACATGCGCGACGGCGGTGGCGGCGGCGTCGGCGGCGGCGGTTGGGCCCGCAATCGACACGCCGAGATTTCATCGATCAATCAAAAAGGACGATAATGTATGTCCGCGCGATATCGGCGCCGCTCGCCGTCGCGCTTGTCAACATCGCTGATCAATCGGGCACGCGGGTAGAAAAGTTTTTGCCCGCCGCGCCGCGCGCGCCCGGTAAATAACCGGACCGCGCGCGACGATCGGCGTCGGTTACCAGCCGGATCGATCGTTTCGTTACATTAATTTATTCGATAATTAGAATCTATTCGCCGGTATCAGTCGCCGAATACGCCGGAAACGCGTCGGACGGTGCAACGCGACGCGACGGGACGCGAGCCGCGCGACGCGATTCGACGGTGCCCGGATTCCGGAGTTCGTTTCGACGCGCGCCGATTTATTTTTCCGGTGAAACGAGCCGCGCGCACGCTGCCCGCCGTTCCCGTTCCCGTTTTAATTATTTCAACGATATTACAGCGGTCGCGTTAAATGTTATTTAATACATTCGAAGCGTGCCCGGTGTGTAACCGCGTAAAACGAGCCGGCTTTGTACCTGCCAAAAGCTTCCGAATCTACTACGGTTACGCACCAGCCGATTGGGGGATGGCGGTGAACGCCGGCCGACGGCCGGAGCGGGGGTTATTAATATTCCTGTACGATTAATGGCGTATCCGAAACGCTGCCTACAGTTTTCAATAGTTCCGTACGTGAAATAGATACCGTTGTGTAACCGCCACAACGGTTTCAGCTCGCGGCAAACAAACGCTCGATAACCGGTAAATATTCCGCTCAAAGAAACATAATAATCGGGCCGGTTGCGCCTGTAACGGAAATTCGGATTTTCACCCCGGCCGATCGGCGCTCGATTCTTTCCTTCTTATTGTATCGCGAGTTATTATCCCTTTGTTTACCTGGAGTTTATTCGACGCTGGTACCGCGCGACGTTTCAAATAGAATTAATCGAAGGAATCGCGGTCGAAGTTTGCTTAAGGGAATGACGGAAGTATTTCGGAGCAGTACTGATTCTATATGAGTGTGTTTTGTTACGTAAACAGTAAATATAAACGTCTATCTTTCGCATATCGGAAGATTCTTTACGGTAAAGGTAAAGTAAGACTGTTTTCAATATTTGCTATTAGTGAAAAGATGTAGTTATTAACTGTGCCCGTGTAACGTGTTATTATTTTTAGTTACATCGGAGACGTGTGTCTGTTCGAGTAACCGTTTCAATTGCTTGATATATTTAAGTAATTAAGTGTTCATATCTATTAACCGCTCAGCCGACGAAAGCGAATTCGAGTACTCCGATCTTTATTCGCCCGTTAGCGTTCGGCAGCCACATTCTCCGTTAATGTATCCAAGAATTGTTACATTTAATTATACTCCGAAGTAGACGTCAGTATAAATTATATTTTACTTATGCTTATCGCGAGATGGAACACCTCGGATCATGTTTATTCATTCGTCAGACGTTGACTTGTACCCTGCCATATGTGAACCGGCGCTCAATATGCACGGCACGTATTTTAATCTATATTTGATACGTTGCACTGAGCGCGCTGCAATAAATGCAATGATATGAAGTGCCTGCCAAGAAATGAATTCGCTATCCCAATTCCGCTTTAACTAACATGCTTATTTATTTTATGTCGGTGTTCCTGATCGATTCCCCGTCGAAAAATCTGTTGCTCGTTTAGAACACCCTTTGACTATTGTCTTCGGGTCTATTTGCTTCATTATTCACCGAGCGTTCATGGGCGAACTTTACAACTATCCTTTCACGACTGAAACAACCGGCGAATTATACCGGAAGCGAACTATCAGCGCCGAGTACTCAATGTCAAGCGTCCAATTCGAAAAACTATAAAGATTGCATTCAAAATGACTGCACGCGTTGATGCCTAACTAAAACCGTACCACTCGACACACAACCGCAAAGATTAAGTTTCCCTAGTTCCTTCTCCTACTATACTAACAACAGAGAACTCAAAAAAACGATCGACCTTGAAATTAAAAAAATCCCGTACAAAACCACGATTTTCCTCTTTATATACTGCAAAACTAACGTTCTACTACGATAGTTAGTCCCTTAGCACGTTGACTGCTATGAGGGTCACCGGTAACCCCAACCAAATGGAATTACTATAGTTCACTCAATTAAACGACCATTATTTGGAAACATTTCTATATTACAAATACTGCCATTTTGTGACTTTTAGCCAGAAGAACGTGCAATAATAAGAATGCAATTCAATCAAATGATTCAACATTATATTTTTTCATTTTGTGTATTTTCTCCATGAAATCGTACGACATTCAACGTGTTAAAAAATTATCCATATCACGAAGCACATCGACAATAGTTACACGTCAAATTCAATACAATAATTATTCCCTTATCATCCTCTCGTCCGCATTAATAGGACAACAGTCGAGATCGTTCCAGTGTCCACGCGTAAAAATTAATTTCCGAGGCCGATCAAAAAACGCGAATATGTCAGCCGACCGGCCGGTGACGCGGCCAGTGAAAGTGTAAATGATCCGGGGGTCTCTAACAGATTTCAACGACACTGCAACAAGTGCACCCGAACGTTATTTAATCCGTCCGAATGCGCGCGGCGCGCGGCGACGGCGGCGCGGCCATGTAAAATATCGTTCTGTAACCGCCATAGGTCCGGCCGCACGGTACGCGGAGAGGGCGTTAATGATCGTGACCAATTTGTTTTCTGCACGGCAACGCTTTCCCGCGGCGACTCCGCCGGCCCCGACGGAAATTTTTGTTTCTCCCGTTGCCGACGCATTGTTCCGGGTTCGCGATCCCTCCGGCCTCCTGCGCGCAACCGACACAACGTCGCGCAAACGCAAACAAACGAACACGCCTCGCGTTCCTCGGGCATTATTAAACCGTAACCCAGCGCGGCCGATTACGAATTCCAGATATATTCTAATAATTTGCCGCGCATTCGACCCCTTTATTCGGAGAGACGTCCACCGGGATACACGAATTTATTCCGAACTTTTCACGGTAATCGTAACCGGCGGGTTATACGTAAGCTTCTCACCGTAACCGGTGAAATAATTGATTATGAAATGAAGGAACAAGGTAAACGATCAGTGTTTCTTATTGGAGATAGGAAGAAGGAAAGAGAATTGATGAATTGATTGATCGGAGGATATAAGAATTGATATATAGTTACCACTGTTTCTAGAGTGTCGAGACACCTTTTGAAATTTTAACATGAAATTATTTTCTCAGTTTAATCATTTTCGTTTGGTTAAATTTTGGATATTTTCTTTACTCAATTTTATAATCGTTATTGGAAACGTCGAAAATTTAATTTGAAATATACGACTGATCTTGGAAGATAATTTGAAGTTAAAATCTTAGGGGTTTCTTTACACCTTCGGTAGAAATAGTGTTAAATGGACGGAGGAAAATGCAGTTTTAAACCTTTGCACTCCGAATTTCTTTTGCGTGTTTTCCTTGATAACTGTATTATTATATTTGATTTAAAATGCATTTCGAAGGATAGTTAGTTTGTGGAGAGCAGTGTAAACGATTCTTCTTACTAATAATATTGAAAGTAACATAATAATATTGTCTGTTTTAAAAATATCTTGACAAAGAGTCATACCTGTGAATAAAACTGATGTCGAGGCACTCTCGACATAGGAGCGCAGAGGGTTAAATGAAATTTTGAAATCGGACGTTTGAATGGTCGGAGTACGTTTAGTGTCAAATTCTTCTTTTGTGGTTGATATAGGTTGACGTAGACAGTATCGAATGATTCATAAATGTTTGTCTATTAAGATGAATGATTGGTTTGCCGTTTAGATGTTAGATAAGCTGATTGCTTGAAAATCGATATTTGTATCATTTGAAATATTGTGTGCAATGCATTAATGGTTGAAATTACCGGGGAAATGATGTTTTAGTGATTACTAATATAAAATCAGCGTTCCCGTAGAATTATTATTCAGGATCGAGCCCCGTGTATTTTAATTTTTTCGTTATTTTAGAAATGCCGTTGATTAATTTATTCATTGACGTACAGAAAATATAGAAAATATTCTTTTGTATTTCAAAACGCTCCAGTTTTTTCCCGACTGTTCTGTCCAGGTGATGGACGTTCCGTTCTGACGGGTAATACGAACGGGCTTTAAAACTGGGCGAAATGTCACAAAAATTAAATGAACAATTAATGTATTGTCTACTGCCCAACGTATTTTTTAATATTAAATCATATTTCTGAAAAAAAGAACGGGGAACTTGTTGGAAATTTACCGTCAGTGACGCACGTGGCCATTATAAAAGATGTAGGTACTAATTGCCAAAAATTCAGTTCTCTTTTATAACCTTCGCATTATCTTCATTAGCGAACAACTGAACGTAAATAGTGAAAATAAACAGTTCGTAAAATATTGCGTTCGAACGGCCATTCATCATTGAGTACAAGTACAAAAGAAATCGGTTTAACATGGTCGCGATCAGCATTTATATCGGTAGGCATCTTCACGTTTATAATATATCATTAAACCGATAAATCGTCTCGATAACATCAAAACAAAATTCAAGAAAGAAATCGTGTCAGCTTCCCATGCCCCGCACCACGAGTTACGATTTCGAATACAAGCACACGTGAAGGCGATCTATATAATTTTCTCCACGCAAGGTACAAAATATTGAGCGTCACAAATATCTGACCTCTCCCTCGAATGCAGCAGGATTTCGTAAAACAAAAGCCCACGTAAGAATCGGGAAAAACGCAATATTAAATCATTCGATTGAATCGCATTATTAATATCGCGCGTTGATCGTCATTATTGCACACCGAATGTCACCGCGTTAGGCAGCATTATTTATAATATAGAAACGTTTGCAAATAATCATCGTTTAATTGAGTGTACTGTGATAATTCGATGTGGTCGGGGGGTGACCGGTGACCCCCATGACTCTCGACGTGTGAAATTATTCACGGAATCGCATCGAATTGAATTCAACCACCGAATATACGTTCCAGAGAAAGTCGCCCGCCTTCTTCCTATTTCGAAATGATCTCGCGCGCAGATAGTCCCGGGGAGAAAAAAATCCTCCGACGTCGCGTCGCGACTGCATTTTCCATTTCTCCCGGGAAGGCGAGCGTTCCCTTCTCTTTCTCGAGTGGTTTTTTCACCGTCGAACAGAGCCGGCTGCCCGAAAAAGGACATCCTGCCCAGCGAGATCGTTTCCCTTGCTTGTTACGACCGCCTAGACGGGATAATGCCGTGCATTCGTGAATAAATCCCGATACTTCTGCGCCAAGTTCTCGCGCCTTCGTTTGCTCGTCGCTCCTGGTTTCTGTGCCGCGATCGTTACGAGGTCGCTTCAACCGAGCCTCTCGCTCTGAAATATGCTCCCGGTGATTTATGATCTGTTTATGGCATTGCGATAAGTATATTTGACACGTGTATCGATTCCCGATGCAACTGCTGTCGCTCGACTGACCGCAGCAATTTTTTCCTCTCCGGCAAAACCCCTTTAACACGTTTTTTCGAGTCCTCGCGAGGCTGCGAGCTCCTCGCGAGACATCAGCTCCGTTGTTCGTGAGCAATCCTTTGTGCTAACAAGACTCTTTAACACTAGGTTTACGGAACGCGTCAAATTGACGCATATTGGATTTTAGAAATATTATTTCGTACATATTTACGCCGATTTTGATTGATGCGATCACACGTACCCCAATTACCTACTATCAAATCTCCAGTTTCCACGATCTAAATAAACGAGCATCGATTCTTTTAGGAATAATAGAATGAAGTGTACAATAAATGCCCGTGAACCTAGTCTTAATATTTCATAGTGGAACGCAATAATCGATCAATTAGGATACTCAGCTTCTACAGCTTACCTAAAACCTGTAGATTCAAGAGATTATTCTGATATGATCTCAGACAAATGAAACATTTGGAAAATCGAAAAATTTACCGGATTACGAGAACGATTTTGACGAGCTGTCTATCGATTCGCAAACTTTCTCCGCTATAATTCCTCGTACGCGAGCAACGAGATCGGCTCTCGAGTCCTTTTCCTCGCCTGTTTTTCTTAGTATTCTTTGCCCGCAGTCACACTTACCGTGATTGCAACCGTTTTCATACGCAACAATTCCACGGTCCGCCTTCTGGGTTTAAACGCGTAATCGTAAAGTGGCGAGTTCATTAGTATTTAAAATTGAGAATGTACTATCGCCGCAGAAGCGGTCGCGCGTCTCCTCGCGCTGTTCGTTTTCCGTTCCGGTGGCGTTTCACGATAAAGAAGAGCCTTTATGTAAGTAACATCCCGTGGATAGAGATAGCGGGACGATCCGGGGCCCGGTGTCGTACAACTATTCCGCCCCGGATCCCCGTAGCACACGTGGACAGAAGCTGCCGCATGAATTCCGGATGCGTTTCGGAACGAGCGGGGCGACACACCTAACAGCCGGTCCCGATCCTAATCTCGGGGCCATCGTGAACCACCTCGTCTTATTCGGCCACTTTAAATGTATCCTGGTTCGGCGATCACGTGGGCCGGATTTATGCGTGTTACCTTTAGGCGCACCGGGTTTCACTGTGCGTTGAATTATGACGCGCCGTTCAACTACCAAATCGCCGTCGACCACGATTTAAGGCGACCTAAAGCGTATTCACGTGTCCCCGGTATGCAAACATCAATATAAACACGATTAACTATTCCACGAGATCTTATTGAAATGTCTGTTCGCCCTTCGCCCTGCAACGCCGGGCGAAATTTAACCCCTTGCACTCGAAAGCTTTTCACTAGAAATATCTAATATTCTCCGATGAGATACAGACGATGTTCTTTGAAATTAATTAATGAGGAAACATGTATAAATTAAGGAGAAAAGTTATTTTATTTCAATATTCCATATACTGATGCATCATGCAAAGATTGATATTATATATATAAGACTTTATAATTTTGCAAATCAAATCAAGTGGTGACTGAGAGTCACCTCTCGAATGCAAAGGGTTAACCTTTAACCCTTATATACGACGGTAAATATTTCTTGTCAGTGTATGATCAACAAACCAATGACGTAATAAGTTGCAATATTGATAAAGGAAACTACAGCGATGATAAATAAATGCAATGAAACCTAATTCTTTTCATGTCCTCGTATTGGCATAAGTGCTATGTCCTCGTAGCGAGGTCTTCTGGTCGTTAAGGATTAATATACGCGATTCTCATCTAGTTCACGTGGATCCAAGGAAAACAGTATTCTCCGCTTGTTACCGTCTTATCTTCCCAGTTCATTTACCTGTACGAAGAACGTACAATCTCTTTATTCATCGAAGAATCTAGATACCGTTCTATGAACGTTACAAAACCCCATTATCGCTAAAGGAACAAACTATCAATTAGTGTTTACACTTTGGCAAATAGTAATAACCATATCAGTAATTACAGAGCCGCTAAACGATCAGAAACTAGTTTACAGCATTCAACAACCCAGAGAGCATTACAATATCGACAGCTACGCACCGATCGAAATTCCACATCATTAAACAGCAACGATGTGGACAAACCCGGGGCCACCGGAAAAAAATCGAGTACAGAGACGCGCATCATAATTACCCAAATTATAACCGGCTGCTCTCATCAATCTCTCAAAACACAGGCCGCGGGCGGCCGAAAACAAACATCGCGTGCAGAAAGAGCGTGAAAACTGGCCCGAGCCGGGCGCGCCTTAAAAATAGGAAGCGGCCGGCGAGCGGAATGGCCCTAGGCCGCGTTCGACACTGTAATCCGCGCTTCCTGAACGAACACCGGGGCTACCATTCATCCGAGGAGCCAAGGCGGCGATTCCTCCTCCGCCGGGGTAATGGCACCGAAATTATATCCTTTCAAACGGCGAGGCTGTCCGGCCGGCCACCCAGTATAATTTCGCATCGACGACGGATCGTCACCTCGCATTCCATTCAAACCGGGACGCTGTGGAACCGGCAGCTTTGCAGATGCGGCCCGTCGCCGGGCGCCCGTTGATGCGTGCCGTTGGAGCGGCCGCTTCGCGCCGGGCCCCGGGCCGCGAAGGGAAGATACGTTTTGTTATCTTAATGAATCCGTGTGAAAACGGGACGGGCCCGCGGCGCGCGGGGACCGGTAGCCCCTCGAAACAATCTCAGGAACGCGCCGCTGCTGCGCAAGCCGCCTCATCGGCTGATAAGGTTGCCGTTGTTTATTAGCGCCATCCGAGGATTCGATTTAATTAATTCAACATTAAGCGACGACGACGGAGATAAAGTCCGCCGCGGCAACGAGCGGGCGGCCGACCCGACGCCCGCAGATTTTCAGCTTTCGCGCGCCGCGGCTAGACCCGGCCGCTGGAACTGGTAAAGGATTATCGGGCCCCGTCCACGCAACCGGGCTCCGCGTAAATAATTTCTCATTACGCTCGGAGCCCGGCCCGCGTAAAGATAAAGCGTGATAAACGCGCGCCACTTTGTTTCTTATCGGGCCGGCTCGAGGAAGTAACACTTGTTAAATATATTACAAAGCTGTTCGCGCGTATATTGAAAGATACACCGGCGGATAAGGCCCGCGCTCGAGCGAGCGAGCAAGAGTCGTTGATGCCGGTTTTTCGCGTATACCGGTGGATAGAAAAATCACGGCGATCGCGATCGCAGACGTAATCGACTCGCGAGTGACGGGCTCGGCTGTTGGCTGGGACCTATGCACGGGCCCCGGGATTCCATTGCGCGCACCGTGGCCGCTGCCTTCCGCGTCGCGATCAGACCAACATGTTGCTCCGTGCAATGGGTCTATCTGATAACGCGGATCGTATTTATGCAACGTTGTAATAATAGAATCCGGACGCGTCCTCTAATGCGATTCCTGGAAACCTCTTCTTAATCGTTGGATTAGCGAGATGTTTCTGCGGTCCGACGGTGATGGCAGGATGGATCCTTGCGGGGACAATGGAATTTTCGAAATGTTTCGGTGGGAATGTTATCGAGGGTATTGTCAAGTTGAGAAACAAGGATTTGATTTAATTCCACGCTGAATCTTCTTTGAGCAGAGTTTTAAACCTTGTATCAATTGGCGTTTATTTGTAGTGCGAGTTGAATACAGATTTATATTCTTCGTCGACAGCTTATACATGTATCAAATCCGTACATAAATTTCATAAAGCCTCACTCCCTATTTCACATATCAATTCCCTCTAGAAACGTCCGTGTTCAACCTAAGAATGACCAACAATATTAAAACTTAATAAAAATACATTCCTAACGCGCCGTGTCCAAGCGAATCCTCCCCTATCTTTCAGCAAACGCTCAACGCGAGAGCGAAACACGAGGAAACGCGTCGATGGCAGACGTCCCGACGATATTATTCCGCCGCCTCATTTATTACGTTATCAAGTCCCGAGGGGGCGAGTAGACGCGATCGCGAAAGGCCCGGCGGGGTTCGAGGAAGAGAAAAAAAGAGAGGCGAAAGGCAGGCACGGAGCCGAAGGAGGGCTGGCCCCGGGTACGTTGTTACGTCCGCGGGTCACCGGCGACGTATACTACGATAAAAAGTTTGGTTTTCGTTCCTTTCTCCCTACCCGACGATTCGCCCCGAGTCAAAAGTTACGAACGGGCTGACGGACAGGTGACGCAGACGGATGCCGCTCATTTGTCTCGCTTCGAGATGAGCGACGAGAAGAACGAGAGAGGAGAGGCGCGCGGTCCCGCGGCCCGTGCGAAAGGGATGAAGATAGACGGCGCTCGAAGCGAGGAACCCGGACGGAGAAGGACGAAGGATTTTTCGGGGCAAAGAGGACTCCCCGTCGCGTTCGGCTTCCCGCTGGCACCGGTCAATTTGCTGCTCCTTTTTTTCTCCCTCTTTTTCTTTCATTACGCCAAACTCTCGACCGCGAGGCTCTTCTCTCTTTCTTTCCCTCCCCGCCCCCTTTTTTCTCAGCATCTCCCGCCCTCTCTCTTTCTCTCTGTCCTCCCCGCCGCTTTTTTTCCCGCTTTTTTCTTCCTGCTCGATCTCGCAGGCGCTCGCTCGCCACCGCGTCCCCTCCCGCTTCGATTTTCGCCCGGATTTTTCACGAACGCGGCAACACGCGTGTACCGGCGTAATTGCCACCGACGGACACGGACGCCGCGCCGCAGCCGAGCGCATCCCGGAATTTCGCTTTCTGAAGAGTCATCCAGAAGCTGAAGATCCGCTTCGCGTTGCGGTAGATGTTCCTTCTCGAATTCTCTGACTTCTTCTTATATTACCTATTAAACGTAGACAATGACAGATTCTCCTCATCTGAGCCGCACCTCGAGCCGCCTCCTTCCTGTGCAAACAATTAAGCAATCAATTTTCCTGACTCGTCCTCGAATCGTCGATCGTTCGTTCAAAAACGAAATTTATTGTTCCTCGCGCTTTGGAAAAACCTCTATTACTCGCAGTTTCTCTACAAAAACGGCGAGCCGCAAACTTATTAATTAATCGAATCGAGATCGTTAAAACAGCAGAACGCTAGAGACGTTCTCTTCCTGCAACGATCGCCCGCTCCTTCGCGGCTGCTCCAGATATCCCGCGGCCGATGATTGAGTTTCGTCGAGGACCGGGCGTGTTCTCGGGGCTGCCGCCCTCGCCCTGATTTTCCCGCGGAAGAGAGCCTCCCCGCTCCTCCCGTGCTCGATTGGAAATAAATTCCGTCCGAGCGTTCCGCGCGAAACAAGCTGAAACCCCTTTCAGCCTCTCGTCTCGCGGATAAAAAAGCGGAACGCTAGCGGGTCGCGCTCGTATTCCACGGATGAAAAAGAATCGCAGCGACGCGCGGAACGAGATCCTAACGGGCCGATAAGCTATGAAACTTCCACCCGTTTAATAAAAAAGGAGAAACGCGACGTGGAGGAGGAAGAAGCGGGCGGAACGGAGAGAAAAAAAGGAAGCTCGTCCAACCATAATGTCCTTAATCCCGGGCACGAGGAGAGCACGCTTCCCAGCAGTTTCTTCCTTTTCCACCCCCTCCCCGCTCCGCCCGCCCCGCAACTCCTAGTCCGACCCCCTTTGCTACGCGCTCTTGAATTTCTTTTCTTCCGAGCGGAGCGACACGCTCGAACTTCGTCCTCATTATTACAGTACGCCGGAAGGAACGGCTCTTTTTATTATCGCCACCTTTTCAAAGGATTCCCTAATGGCGTCTCGTCTGGACCCGATAACACCCCGGCACCGTTCGCCTGTCACCCGGAAGTTTCTCTCCCGCCCGCTCGACGCTGGAGAACGGAAATCTCGCGGAATTCCAACGTGGAAGAATCGTTTCTTCGACAATGGAAGGGTAGCAGGGATGATACACTAATTTCTCATGTGGATCTTTGTTCTGGACCGGTTGTCAATGAATCTTTTAGTGGGATTTGGGGGATGATGCCGAGCATCTGTTACGAGAATATTGTGGATATTTATGGGAGTATTTTTTTATAGAGAAACAGCGATGAGATTTGAATGTTTCTGGGAATATGTTGTTTGGTTTGTGTGGTGGGTATTTTGAGAGAAGTAGTGATCATTAAGGGAGAGATCGTGGGAAACGACGACGAAGTGATTGCGATAATGATAATAATTTTAGTGGAATGTTTGAAAATTGTATCGAAGATTTTGTAATGTCGCATGGGACGTAAGGGTTCTTTGTTGGTATGTAAATTAATTTGTATCTATGTTGAACGTCGAATAGGAATCAATGATGTATTACAGGCAAGTTTGAATATAGTTTAATTCAACTAGCTATCAATGAAAGAATCGTACGATTAATATTTTCGGGATGTAGTTTGAATAGCTCTTTGAACAGTTTATGACAGCAATTTACAACAATTTTCTACGCGCCCCAATTCGATGGGCAACATTATGTAGCATAAACGATTATTTCTTTAGAGCGAAACACCAGAGCTTTTCGAGCAGCTTTATTCCACGGCGGGTGTAACCAGACATTTTAATTACACCGTGCTTTGTACAACTTTATCGCAAAAATTGCGAACACCGAGCCGTGCTGCGTTCGACATACACAAAGCGTGAACCAGGGAGCCGTGTCCCTTTGTCCTTTAGGTGCAACATGGAAGGATAAAATGAAAACATTGAATATTCAACATGGTTGCAATTACTATGTGTATTTACAAAACAGAAAATCGCGAATGTCGTTACTAAAAATACAACATTGTTCATTTTCGCAAAGAGAAATTTAATATATTGCGTGCATCGATTGTCAGACATACACTGGACGACAGTTAACTACCCCTACTAATTTGGAAAGAAAATATTTAATCAATTATCTGAAGGAAGTCAACCTACAATAACATTTAATACAAAGCTCAGACATGATCGACTCAAAAAAAAGGATTTCCTTACATCCCTCGAACTTCACAAAACTGAACACCAAATGCTCATTCCAAGATCTCCGAAATCATCGCTTAAAATGTCAAAAACAACACCTAAGACGAGCAGGAGATCCTCGTACTCAGCATCACAATTAAAACCTCGCGACTCGTCGGAAAAATCCGCTCCAGCTGTCGCGGGCAGCTCATCCCGACGTTTCGATATCGGAGGCGATATATATAACGATTGTCGTGCGAACCGCTCGAATTCGCGATAAATTCCGTAGCGTTTATACCGTCGGCGCGGCTCGGCCGCGTTTATCGCGTCGGATACGGACGGAACGGTTGATCCGTGGCTCTCTCTTTCCCTCTTCCCGTCTCTCGCCCTCCCGCAGTCTCGCTCGCTCGCTCGCTCGCTCGGCGTTTCTGCTATTACGTTCGCCCACGTTTCGCTTTCTTTTTTCGCGCGATCAACGCGACTACTCACACGTGAAATCGCTCGCGCACCGTCCGTCCGCCAATACCAGCGCGTCCGCGGCCCCGCAATAAAAAGGAGCGAAGAGGCAGCGCGCGTACCCCGAGGCATCGCCTCTCGCGGACGTTATTTCTGCCATTATGTTTACTCACACTTATTCTTCTCCTCTCCGCTCGGCAGTGTTCACGTGGCCGGTCCGCGCCGCGCCGCGCCGCGCCGCGCGATGGAGGCGTTACGAGCAATCCCGTTTTCTCGGATACACACCGCGCCGCTCTGAGCCAAACCAAACCGAACCGAACCGCGCTGCGCAGCGCCGTTCCGCGCGACCAGGAAACTCGTCTCGATCGTCTTCGGAACGGGTTCTCGATTCTCCTCGGTTCGTAAAGATCCTTCCCATCCAATGCACACATACACATACATATATAAATATATATATATATATATTTATACATATATATATATATATATATATCTAACGCCGCGCGCCGTCGACGCAACTCTTATCGATTTCTTCGATTTCAAGCTGCACGGCTCCGGGCCACCTCCGCCTGCCGGCGATCTTCTATTTGCGTTGCTCGGAAAATGGATTTGGTATACGTTTCCCCCGTGTTCCATTATCGCGCGCAATTAACCGATGAAACCGATCCTCTTCTGGAACCTTCTCATTAACCGGCCATTCCCGGGGCTTCTAAACAATATCTAATCCTAATTGATTGCCGGGGGATCGCGGGGGGGGGCGCGGATGCTAAAGAGGAGCGTAGATAGGATCAAGTATATTATTATCGATCACGTAACGTTTGCTGAGACAGTTCGGGAATCAACAGGTACTCGTCTTTTACATTCGACAACGAGATTTCAGTTGCGCGAGCGTGGGTAGTGGAAAGTTTTTCGAATATTCATGCGAGACACGATGGGGGTTGTTATCGTGCGGAATAACAGTGGACTCTGCATTAAGATCGGACGTTGTTACTCGCAACCTATCGAAGGATAGTAGCATTACAGCCGATTAGCCCGCACTTACTTACACCTCGGTGATTGTAACTCCTCCTTAATCAACCTCATCATGGAAAGTTAATTATCTAGGGAGAACTCGAAATATTATGTAAAATCGTTCCACTTGAGCTCTGGAACCTGTCTAGTCCGGGGTTCGCCTAACGATCGTCCGCGGTGCTCATCGATTCCGATCGAAACCGCCGATTCCGGCGGGAACAGTCGGTGATCTTTGATCACCGGGATCCACGAGAAATTGACGAATCCACGATACGCGTGCACCACCTACCCCGTCCGTGCCCTTTCTCGTCTTTCTGCCTTTTTCTCGTGTTTCACGTCCTTCGGGTCCGGCAGCGGTCCGAGGTCCGAAGCGAGGGCCGTAGAAGAAGAAGACCGTGGCGGCGGTCTCGTCTTTCTCTCCGCGACCCCTCTCTCTTTCTCTTTCTCCCTTTCTCTCTCTTAAGCCAGTATCGGCGACTGTCCCTCGCCTCCTCTCTCTCTCTCTCTCTCTCTCACGCTCACTCTATCTCTCTCTCTCTCTCTCTCTCTCTCTTCCTCTCGTTTTCTTGCTGGCCAAAGACTTATGGATATCCATAGCAACGAAGTCAAAGCCATTAATAACTCCGGTGGGAACGCCCATCCTCATCTCGTGCCTTTTCTTTTAAAGTCGAGCGTGTGCAACAAACGCTCGTCTCACGTGAACGCGCCCGCTCGTCTCGCTCGCTCTCTCGCGAGCTTCGGACTCGGGAGAGAGAAAAAGAGAAAGGGAAACTGGGAGCACAGGGGGTAAGTGTGTGTTGTGTGTGCGTGAACGCGCGGAAGAGGGAACGGGGAACGAAGGGACGGCGCGAGAGACGTAAGGCAAAAGAAACGAAGAACAAGAAGAACAGCCAGAAAGAAGAAGAAGAAGAAGAAGACGCAGAAGACGACGGAGAAGAAGAAGAAGAAGAAGAAGAAGAAGGGAGCGGTAAGAGAGAGAGGAGGCGCGGAACAGGTAGATACGCACCGCGGAATATATTGGAATACCTGAGAAATTTAGTGGCGGGGCACTAAATTTCACTGCCGTGACTTTGCAGGAGGCGATGCTCGCTGCAGGGCGAGAGCCACCGGGCGAAAAATCCCCCCGCCGGCCGTCCCAACCCCTTCGGTTCCCATATCGGCGGCCTTCTAGACCGCGGAGGGTCGAGGCGACCGAGCGAAAGAACTCTCGTGTGTCTACGCGGGGAGACTCGCGGCATTTTTTGACTAATTACATAGTTTACGGTCCGGCGCGGGCTGGCAAATGAAACGCAACCCGGTGACGTAAATCATTCGCCAGTTTATACCGATTTTTCTAGTTGCCCGCCGCGCGCACCGCGCGTCTCGCCTCTCCCTTTTTCCCTCTTTCTCTACCCCCGGGCCAGCTGCCGTCGCCGCGGGAACTGGAAGTTCTTGTAACGCGGATTCGAATGAACTTCTTCGTCGCGGCGCGAGCGCGCGAGGGGGACGCTCATTCAGGTCTCGGAGCAGGGTACCCGCTGGAATTCTTCACGCTCGTGATATACATTTACGAGGGGAGGGATCAAGGATAGGGGAGGATTTCATGAAATTTATAACTACCGCGCCACGTGAAATCTGTGATATGGTATTTCGTAGATGATTCTTCGGTTTACTCTGTTCGGTGAATCTTTTGGTTGGAGTCTCCGGTTGGAGTGTTGAGGATTTGCGCTGGACGAGTGATTGGAAATTATTTTATTGAGATTAATCCGGTAAGCTTGTCGAATATAACGAATCTTCGTGTTGTTATTATCTTCCACTAAAGCATTATACGCGATCGAACCATGTAGTAATCGAATGCGAGAATGCTCGCGTTACGTGCATAATTTAGTTTCCAGGAGTAACAAGAATTTTCCACTTCCTCATTTCGCTAAAGATACTCGTATAATGGATTTCGGAATATCAAGGGAAAAAGGATCTCTCGCCGACATTTTTTCCTCGGCGTGTTCTCGTTACGGTACGATTCCTCGGCCGGATAGAAGCTGCGGAGGCGGGCGGCGAAAGGAAAATAGGAAAACGCGGATGGAAAAGAAAGGAACGAAAGTAATCAACGCCGGGGAGTGAAAGAACAGCGTCGCGGGAACGACGAGCCGACGACTCGCTTGTACACGGGCGGCGGGCGGGGGTCGAATTTTCATGGAAGCGTTTTCGCTCGCGCGGAATGAAAGTGGCGCGGAGGCCGGAGGTGGAGACGCGGCGTGGGCGATCGCGCGCTGGCGCGCTAGCACTCGATTACGCGTTCGATAGACGTTGATTATCGACAAAACACGTCGATTCGACAGCACCTGACGATGACGAGCAGCCCTGTACGTGTGTTTACGTATTTACGTGGGTGCCGATGCGTGGCGCGACTTCACGATAAATGAAGTTGCGCGTCCCGACCGGCCGGCCGACCGATCGAACGGCTATTTTCATCTCCGGTGAAATGTTGTCCGAAGAAAATTCCCCCGCCGGCCGCATTTTAGATGAGATGCGGGGTCACTGCGTACCGGTCGCTCCGAGACAAACACGCGAAGAAAAAGCTTCTTCAATATGGTGATTGCTGCTTGATCTACGCGGTGATCGGAAGTCGAGCGATTCGTTTCGGATACATTTTGGAAAAGAGAATTTCGTGGAATCAAAGAAATTTCAGATTACATAATAGATGAAGAGATATCTTCATATAATTACAAAATCAATCTACTGTTTGAAAATACAGAACGAAGATCTGTAAAACAAGCAGAGTTCGTTAATTATCACTTAATTACAAAATTAACCATTTCTCAATTCTTAGTAACGGAACTGGTCAAACGATCGTGTGTCTAAACATATGAAATTCGCGATTAATTAACAAAAACACAGCAGTGCTATGTTCTGAACAACAAAAACAACGAATTCAACATCCTATTATTTTTCCAACGCAAACAGATTGGTCGAATCCGCCCGGACAATCCTTTCCGCAGGAAGTCGCGTCCGAACCCCATCGCCGCGCTCCGGACCGTAGCGAAAGCCCCCCGAGGAATACCATAAAATTATTATTACGCGGTCGGCCGACATTAATCACCAATAAAACGCGTCAATCCGAAGGCAGTGACGATGACAAACGCGAACGTGGGTGCGGATGCGTCGTAGGGGGTCGACGGACGGTGACGCGTATCGTTCTTTTTATGGGGTGTCAAGACGTCTTGTCGTTGCAATCGTTGCCTCGCATGGGACCCGGGCAGGTGCACGGGGGTCCTCCCCCCTGACGGCCCTCCCCCTGGCGCGCATCTCGTTCCTCCGCTTCTTCGTTTTATTCCTCTCCCGTTCTCGTTCATTCTTAAATATCGCGCATAAACTGCCCGGCGACTTTTGTGGCCGCAATCAAGAACTCGAGAACTTCCTGCGCGAGAAGACACCGGAACGGTCGCGATTAACAGCCGCATAAAAAAGACAATCCGCCTAATTGAATTAGACAAAACACGATCGGGGACGCGCGTCGAACGTGCGACGCGGAACGCGAGTAACGGACGAGACGAGTTTGCGACTCGCGTAGATCCTTGAAACATTAGACCCGATACTATCGATCCGTTAGAAATTCTTTGTCTATCGTTTTCGATGAACGAAGGTAACCCAAGATCGAAGCCAGATGAAACTAAGATTGTACAAGGATTCATAGCGCAAAAACATATATTACAAACAACCGAAGAATATTCGATCGATCCAAAAGTAGACCTGGACCCGACAAACGCCCCGTATATAAAAAATGACAGCGCGAAAATCCCAAGGTTCGATTCGCAGAGGATGATGGTCCCGTTTTATCGGCGAGGAAGACGATCGCCGGTTTGCTCCGGGCCACGCGAACGGTTCCGTTTCCACGTCGACGATGGACGTCCGGAGAGAAGTCGGAGACGCGCGAAACCGAACGCTCCTTTCTCCGTCCCTCTGCTCCGGCCCTCCACGCGGTGCTTTCGAGCAGCAATTCCGATTTCATTAAAAAATGGAGATGGAGCTTCCAGGTGGAGAAACGAGCGATGGTGAAACAAAGAAAGGGAGTGAGAAAGAGAAGGATGATGTGGTCCGTGGGCAATAGAGGAGCGAGAACGCGCGGCGGTAGAGAAGAGGGTGGGAGTCAGTCCTAGGAGGCAGCGTGTGTCGTGTGGCGTGGCCTATCGTGTGTAAAGGTAGCCGGTCGTCGTCGAAAGAGCCCGCAGAAGAAGAAGAAGAGGGCTCAGAGGCCAACTGATCATCGCATGCATTTAAATTGGTTCATTAAAGCCCCACGGTCCACCCCACCTCGCCTCCTCCTCCTGGCCGACTAACCCCCTCCTCGGTGGCCCCCCTCGTTCCCTCGTGACGGCCGGCCTCCAACCCGCCACCGGACGACCCCATGGAAACCCACAACACACGGCACACTCTCTCTGTATCTCTCTCTAACTCTCTATCTCTCCCTCTCCCTCTCTCTCTCGCTCTCTCTCGCTTTCTCTCTTTCCCTCTCTCTCTCTTTCAGCTCTTTGCGTATACACGTTGCGCGCAAACGGCTCCGCATCCACCGGCTGCAACCACCGAACTGCGGCATCCTACTTATCACGCCGACGCCGCCAGCCGGAGATGTTCACCGCGCGTACGTGTTAAATCGTCGATGCAATTACAGCGGCCCGGGGCCGACGCCGCGCCGCTGCCACCGCCGCGCTCTCTTTTCCCTCGGCCGCTCGGATTTCGAAACTTTCCGGACGCGCGCACACCGGACGGCACCCAGGCGTCACGCAGATGCGGCGGGACTATATAAGTTTGCGGGGAATTGGGTCTGCGCGTGGGATTCGGGAATTGGAGATGATCCTCGGCGCGTTTTCAGCCTTCCTTTGGTTCTCGTTGAACGGTGTTAACTGGTCGGGTCCTGTCGTTGGAGCTTTGGGAGAGATTTGCGGAGGCTAGTTTGGTGGTGGTTCTATTACTACTTGGATTTTGAAATGTTATAATTTTAGGGTTTCCGGGTTTTGAGTATCTGGTAATTCGATTTAGTACTGATGGAATTATCATTGTTGGCGAAATCTTCTTTGCGTTCGACGTCGTCGCAATGTGTTATAACCAGCTTCGGACAGATCGAAATTCGCTGCTGGGGAAGCTAGGTTGGTATTTATGAATACATGCATCCCCTTTTCCCTGTCCACTCAAATTTCAAAACTTTCTGGCCACAATGGGCGGGACCATATCACAGGAATACGTACCAGGGAACTTCATTTCCACGGAATTGGGGCTGCGCCTGGGATTCAGGGAATTATAACGGATGCGCACCGCACGGCTTTCCTTTTTATCGTTTCCTCGCGGTTCACCGTCGATGCAACTTTGTTTTTTGTAATTAGTCGCAGGATGATTGAGACTTGCCGCTTTAAAGGCTACTCCGGCGACGGTTTTCGAGTGCCCCGGGTGTACTCTCTTTTCCCCGGCCAATGTGATTTCGAGTCTTCTGGGCGTACCGAGCGTCGTGTCACGGAAACGCCGTGGAACTTCATTTAAATGGAATTGGGGCTGCATCGGTGCTTCAGGAAATTATAACCGACGCTTGATGTCGGCGACGTTTTTTCTCCTGCAGCATTTTCGGTGTCCCTTATCGACGTGATATTCTTATAATTAGTTACGGGGGAAATCGAAAATTGGCGCGCTGAGGGCTAGGTTGCTGACACTTTACGAGCGCCCGTGCCCTCTTTTCCCCGGCCACTTCGATTTTTAAATATCCAGCCTCGCCGGGTAGCATCTTCGTACTTCATGTAACCAAAATTGGAGTTAAATATTGCCTCCCGGAAATTATAGCTCGCTATTTGCAATATCTTTCTCTTTGCTCGTAGTTCACTGTCAATTTAATCTCTTCCGCAATTAGTTTACAGGTCCGTGTGCTGAGTGAACGACAATTTATTGAGGGAAAAGAATTTTATACTCTTTATGAATTTACTTCGTCCCAAAAAAGGGAATAACAATCACATTCATTAACCTTCAATCTCACGGACCTTGTCTCTTCGGACACATTTGCATAACCTACTATCCATTATTCCGTCTACCCGATCATCCGAAAAACGAATATCGCCATTTTCCTATTGTACCCGAAAGGCCCTTTCGACGTGACTCTTGTTCGGGGTGCGCTCCTTCGAATAGAGTGGCTCTTCACGATTTGTCGCGGTTTCCGTTCGCTTTCTTCGTGTACTTTAAACTTCCCCCGCCCTTCTGCCCGCGGTGCCGCCGTTTCAGAATCCCTTGAAAGGATGTTCGATGCCCCGCCTGATACGTCGGCACCAGAAAAGATGTTCCGCGGTACGCGGTAAATCGTCGGCGCAATTACGACCTCCGCGGTCGTCCCTCGAATACCTAATCCCACGATGTTCCTCGTAAGAAGTACAAGACAATCGCGTTCCCTCCGATTCGCTGGACTTTTTCGCGTGCGCTGATTGCACGCGCGCATGAAACATCGGTAAAGGAATCGATGTCGCGAGGGAACAAAGACTCGGACGGTGGTCGGAAAATTCTCGCGAGCTCCTGCGCCGCATCAAACATTCCTTTTTTTTTCGTAAAGTTAATATATAGCTCGCAGCTGTTTAACACCTTGCCTCATGATGTACGGTCGATCCCATGAAGACTTGACATGGAATTTAATAAATAAGTAATACCGTACGCGCGTTCCGCTTGACACATGAATCGAGGAAGTCGACTCGCCATTTGCATTCGACCTTACTTTTAAATGGCTTTTCTTCCTTCTGCATTGTCTGCGCCGATACAAACTGTCTACATTGTATTCGCCTCGATTGCGACACGAAATGCCGCCGCATGAATTTTATTCATCTTCGAGACTGCCTGCATACGTGAAGCTTAATTGAAACGACATTTTGCGTGAATCAACGCTTCGCTTTTAGAGACACGCGATTAATGTTCATTAATATTAATGAACTGGAATGTGTATACATGTTCTCCATATGTGTGGTCATTTGTAAATACCTTGAAGAATTTTTGTTCAATTGTTAACGAGAAAAGAATCGTCAGGCTTGTAGTCGTGAAGGAATGGTTAGACAGAGGGTTGAAATTCTGTTAATTTTGTTGGCCTTAATGGCGTTGATTAAGTGAAAAGCCAATTCTTTTTCGTTACATCCCCCTGGCGTCGGTGCCAAGCGAGAACCGCGCGATGACCCAACAATTCTACTCCGGCCAGATTTGTTTTCGCGTGTTTGCAATCTAGCAATCTGCGATCGAAAGGTTAACGCACCCCTGCCGCACGTCTGATTACTTACTGGAAATGTGCGTGCAGGCATCACGACCAGCACGTGCGTTTTCCACGCGTGTGCACAAGCGCGCCGCGCGCACACGTGCGCCCCGCTGGTAAATTTTTTAGTGGCCCATTGGTTCGGCTCGATTCAGGCGTTGCCTGTCGGTACCTCCGGTTTTTGGGGGAATCCTGCCGTAACCAATCCTATTATTTCGCGGTACCTTCGTGCCGGCTCCGAGGAATCCTTTTTCTTAATACCAACGCAACGCTTACGTCAATCAGAAAATTCAAGGAACGATTAGCAAAATATAAATGCGTGTAATAGTATAGCAACAGTATCACTTTTTATTTTTCTAACATTGTTACTTTCTTTTAATTCCTTCCTGTTTAATCGCGCGTTCATTTGCTCGAACTGTTGAACCTAAGCAAAGTAGAAATACGTGTAGTAGTAAAATCTCTTCCATCCTGTTGCAGTCTTTTTATTTTTCTAACATCGTCACTTTCGTTTAATCTCTCCCGTTTAATTATGTGTTCATTTGCTCAAAGTTGCTATTGAACTCAAGCAAAATGGAAAAAGGTATAATAGTACAATCTCTTTATCTTTGCATTCTTTTTTATTTTTCTAACATTGTTACGTTCATTTAATTCTTTCCTGTTTAACCACATGTTCAGTTGCTCAAAGTTGCTATTGAACCTAAGCAAAATAGAATTAGGTATAATAGTAAAATCTCTTCAACCCTGCATTCTCTTCTATTTCTCTAACACTGTCAGTTTTCTAATCCTCTCCCATTTAATCACGCGTTCATCTGCTCAAAGTTGCTACTGAACCCAAGGAAAACAAGAAAATTCCCAACACCGATTTTCAACGAGTTTCCACATTTTTAATCATCCGAACTAGATTACACAGCAGAATCAACCCTTCGCACTCGAGCGACGACTCTCAGTCACCACTTGATTCGACGCACCAAAATTATAAGATGCTCTATACATCTTCGTATAATGCATCAACATCTAAAATATTAAAATAAAACATCGTTTCTCTATTTCCATATGTTTTCTCATTAGTTTCAAAGAATGTCGTGCATATCTCATCGGAAAACGCTGCTCCGGCGAGGAACTGTCGAGTGCAAAGGGTCAATGAGGGAAATCCTCGTAACGAGCGGGCAATGTAACCAGAGAGCAGTTCATCGACGTTTCAACGGCGAAGCGTGTGCATAAATTGAAAAATTGGTCGCCGTAGGACATCCGCGTCGTGTCGACACATCTCGCAGCCCGTCGCTGGTCATCGATCTCTGAATTGGAGACTAATGTACGCGAATTACGCGCGACCTTGACTCGATCGGAAGGGCTATGCCGACGGAATTAACTTCGATGAAGAGGCGAACGGTCTCTGCATTCTTGTTTCAGTAACCGGCGGCGCTGCGCCGGGCAGCGTCGGGCTGTATGCGGAGGAAAGTCGAAGACCGATATTTATCCCTATCAGTCTTAAGTTGCAATATGCAATATACTGTCGTAAATTACGCGCGGCTCCGCTCTCCGGCGCGGTCTTAATTTTCCTAACGAATTTCCTGCGCTCAATCAATCCGTTCTAACGGACTACCGGTCCGTTCATCGTCGGCCTTCAATATCGAAGGCTGCATTACCGTAGATATTAAAATTCTGATCTTCGACGCAACATTATGCGCGGCGACGATGGAGCCTCGCTGTCAAATAACTTCCCCGCGTACACGCCTCGCGGACGTCTTCTTTTATAACGACGGTGCTCGCATTTTTGCGGGACCCGCGTTCCGTGTTTTATTGTGCCGATCTAATTATATAAGAGCCACTCTCGCGTTATTGCTCTAATTAGCTCGCTTCGTTTCATAGAATATGGGGTAGAATGAAATTGATTCACCAGCCGCCGTTACGCGGACGATTTTTCGAAAGCGTACACCGTTTTCCGATTAACCACTTTTAAAAAAAATATTGATTTAGTTAATAACGAACATCAGTTTTAACGCTAACTCTGCAATTTAATCTTATAGTTAACACAACTGTGCTCATCGGAGCTTGTTCCCGATTACTCGAAGAGACCGACTCCGATCAGAGGGACCGAAATGATATTCATACTCGTTAAATTCAATTGGAAATGTTCACAACGTGTCTGTTAATAACAAAGATATTATAATTCTCGCGAAAGCTGTACGCCCACCTGTTTTCGGCAACGAAAATGTCAATGGCCATGATACATGGCTGGCCGATCCTGTTCCCGTGGACCGATCGAACGGGTCGATGCTAATTTCCTCGAATTATGTCCGACCTTGGCCGGATCGAAGGCTCAATTCGGGTGTAATCGGTTTCTGAGGAGCACCTAGAACCTTCGGTCATGTATGTGTGCACCCGGGAGTGCGTATATAAGAAGACCGGAGCCCCGAAGTTCCGTCGATCCCCGTGGAATCTTAATGGGGAAGCAGCGAGCGGCCCTGGAGGCCGGGACGTACAAGAACGCTCATCCTTAACCGCCTTTAACAAATTGCGCCCAGGCAATCGTTGACCGACAAGGGGATGTGTCTAAAGTCTTGTACCGTTTTTGTGCGTGTAGCTCGGCGCGCTCGCGAACATCGTCGTGTGGAGCCGCGTCGCGATACACCACGGTACTCGTTCGCGTGTAGCTCGCGTCGTTAACAACTCGCCGAGCAACCAACAAATTGTCTAATTATTACGTCTGCTGGTGTATCCCGGTCATAGAACAGGAGTCCTGGATTGTCCGTCTTCGAGCAAGTGGCCGTGGTACTTCATTAGCCGTTTGATGCCGAGGGAACTTTCATTTGACGTATGGATCTCTTTTACTAGGATACGTAATACTTTGATATAATCAACGTCAAAGTCGTTGGTAAATTTTTCTATAATGAATCGAATGTTACATGGTGTTGATCTCCAGTTTGGAAAGTGAACGATCGAAAGTTTGATCGTTAGGATAGATTCAAGTTAACTTGAATTCTTTCGAAATCTACGATACCGTTTCGATGTCCGTCGGCGGGAATGCATCTTTTCAATTAAACACGAGTGACCCTAAATATCGAAGCGAGAGAACGTATCTGCTGGCTTCCATTGACTCTGACACATCGCGCAAGATCGCGACGTGTTGAAATCGAGTCGAAAGGCACGGGGATCGAGGACTCGCGTGTTATGAAGGATAAAAAGATAAAGTTCACGCGTCCCACAAATCATCCCTTATAAATCACGCGACTAGCGGCCAGGTGTGTGGCCCCGAAAAAGAATCAATACGTTTATGTTAATACACGGACGGAATTATGTTAGCGAGCTCCGGAGCGTCCGGTGCCCCCCTCCCGATTACCTTGATTAATCGTGTCATTCGTCATTCTTACGCGCTGGCCACGATAAACATTATCGTATTACGGGAAATTCAATTTATCGCAATGCGTGCTGGTCCGCCAGGCGAGGTGTTAGAAGCGATCGGCGGCCCGCCGCCGGACGACGATCACGACGATGATCGCGACGGCGATGATGAAATCTTGGCGGGGGGTAAATCTATTATCTATAGCTCGGCTCGGGAATCGCGCGCGAATCATGCATCACGTCCCACGGCCGTCATTATTGTTCCGTGAAATATCTGTTTCGTAAAACGAACCGATGGGATCGGCCGGACCAAGATGTAACGCCGACGCGGACGCGATAATTGATAATAATTGACGGTTTGTTCATTGATCCCTGGCATATGGACGTTAACGGGCTCGTTACGTATTCACCTGTCCATACGGTCGCATCGGAAAACTTCGATTTATGATCGAGTTAATCGTGGCCGTTCGTTTCAGGGTGCGAATCGGGGTTCGATCAACATAAATCGGATCCTTTCCTTTTCGATCGCAATGGAACGTCTTCTTCATATACAGACGACTACCTAAAAATAACTCGCTCAAGTTTCCTCGTAATCTCTACCATTCGATTTTACCTTTTAGAATCTTTTCCTCTCTCCGTGCAATCGTCATCCCCTAAATAATACACACCTTCGCATCGAACAACCCTTAGGTTCTCGCATTCCGCAGGAGTCAACCAAGATCGAATCCGCCCCGAGTGTCTAAAAACCATTTACCCAAACAATAATCCCCGAACAGCATCGCGGTGTAACGGTATCCCGGCGAAAATCGCGTCACAGCGGCGCACGGTTTCTGCGGGGCAGTAAAAATATGAGGCGAGGTAATCCTCGCGGGCTATAAATCCGTGCCGACTACGAGCCGGTCCCGCCCTAACGACATGCAAACAAATAGCATCGAGCGTGTGCAAGGTGTCACGTCGCAAAACGATCGCGCGCGAGACAGTAGGCGGTTGTCCCGGGTCGGGCAGAGACGGGGGCCGGGAAGTTTCGCGAAAAGAGACGGCCGCGTGACCGCGGCGTGTGTGCGCGCGGGCCGTGTGCCCGACGGGGGGCGAGGAGGGGGCTGTCCGTCACGGCAAGCCCCAGTAGTTACCGTCACGCGGTCGTCCCGGCAATCATCCACGGATCCGCGCCGCCGTCGCCGCCGCCGCTGCCACCCCCGTCGTCCCTGTCGCCCTCTTCTCGTCCTCCCTATTGTAGCCAACCCCCTGACTAATCCCATTCCCTTTTGAGAGTGACGGTTGCACGTATAGGTGAGCACGCGATGCACGACGTTTGCACCGAGCAGCACGTGGGAAACACGAAGTGTGCGGCCAGCCCGGTCCCCTCTTCCCCTATCTTCGCTCGTTTTCTTCTATCCTCATCCTCGTCGCACTCCCTTCTCAATCTTCCCCCGATCTTCCTCGATTTTCCGTCCCTGTCTCGTGCCAATTGTCCTTCTCCCGCGAACCTGTCTACCCTCGATCGTCTATCGGGTTGCACGCGTTCTCCTCGTCTTCGGTTCTCCTCGACGCCTTCCGCGCGGCCGGGGGAGGGGGGAGGGTCGAAACATCAACGATCAAGCTAACCACCCTAAAGCGAACGCGCCGGGGCCGACCCTCGCCCACGAGGAACGAGCGGGAGCGTGTAACTGCCTTGCGAGCCGGCCAAGTGTCGGATCGGGGGTGGATCGGTGGTGGATGCGTGCACGGGACAGGACGCATTCCTCGGTCGGACTGTGCCCGTGGGGTTGCCCGTCCCGCAGGAATGGTCTTATGGTGTTTGCCGATGGCTCCTAGAGCTACCACCCCACGGCCCGGTTCTCTGTAATCGTGACGTCGTGTGCGTTCCGGGGATGTTCGGCTTTCCGGAAGGAAATGTTTCGTGTTCGTCGCGAGGTGTCTCGCGTCGGGATGGGATTGAGTGGACGTTTCCTTGATAGACTGCCAATTAAAAGCGCTCTGTCGTTTGTTGGCTTGGGATTCGATTGGGGATCTCCGTGGATTTCACCTTTCACGAAGGCACGCGTGTATATGTTTGTGACAGCGTAATCGTAAGTTTTATGCATCCCTTCGATGAATCCCTAGATTCGTGTTATTAACCACTTGGCGTACTATCTACTTTCGCTACTAAGCTCGAGTAACATTTTACTATCGACAATTCGGAAGAAACGCAGCACAAGTTTCCATGCTACCTCAAGTGGGAGTTTCATTTGAAGATAGTAAATTGACAATAGCGAAACAGTTTGATCCGTGGGTAACGAACGACATTGATTGTTACGGCAAGGGGTTGATCTGAATAAAAAATTTACATTAAACACCAGTTAAAAAGGAATCGTTCGACAGTCGAAGATAATCTTACCAGAGACCCAGTGAACCCTATAAGACAGGATTTTACTTCAACAACCGATCCAACCCCGATTCCCAACGATCTCCGCCAATCGGTCGAATCTTGATCCCTTAATGAAGTAGCCCGCGCCAACAAGTGGGTGCACTCGATCCCGAGTCAGTGTCCCAGAGTGAGCAATCGATCGACTGGATTCACCTCGGTATCAGCGACCGAACGGTCCGTGCTCTCTCAATTATCGTAACGCGGCCCGATCCGAGCCGCTCCGACCTGACCCATTCCCCGTGGCTACACGATCGCCGCTCTCGAAGCCAACGAAAATATTAGTAAACCGGCGAAGATCGGAGACGGATGGTGGGAAAGAGAAGAAGATATTTTGTGGGTCGATCGACGAGGCCGTGGGGGGATCGCGGGTGGCGCGCGAAGGATGCTGGAGCCGGAGGCGAAGGGCAGGGCGAGGCGGGGTTCGCGCGGGACCCCTGCTGCGCAGTTTTGTACCAGAAGAGGGCCTGCGCCCGAAAGGGGAACCCCCGTAGTGATAATTAGGGGGCCAAGCGAGTGTTTCTGGCCTTCGTGAAGGTCCTTGAAGTTTCGCCGCCCTGATCTCGAAAAAACGGATCGCTAGTCATCGTGTTTCACCATCACCTTAGCTCGCCTCTCTTCCTTCTCGATCCTGCCTGCCGCCACCCCTGTACACCTCTAGCCCTCTCTCTCCCTCTTCTTCCATCATTCCCTCCCCTACTCGGGATCCCTCTGCGAGAGGGGTGGAACTGGCCGCGGCGAACATCAATTTTTCAGTGCCTCGTCCGACGTGGTTGCTCTCCTCTCCTCTTCCATCTCCGTCCGTCTTTTTCGTGGGATTTCCTAGGTCATGGCTCTGTCATCTGGTGGCCGACACACCGCTCTTCTTCTTTCTTCTCCGACAGACGCGAGAGACCCTTCCGCCGGGTTTCCAACGCGGCACACGCCGAACAACACACCCTCTCTTCGAGGCGCACCCTCCTCCCTGCCCGCCGCCATCTGTCTTCATTCGCGAGTATCGACAGTCTGCGGTAATTTTCCTCCTTCCCGGATGCTGGAAGACTGCGCGCTGGCCTAACAGAGAGATCTCGTTTTTAGAGGGCTTGGGGGGGACGGCACAGAAAGCAGATGACGTTTCTGGGACTGACCCGTGGCTTCGAAAGGCTTCACGGGTTCCAGATAGCTGACGGTTAGTTGATCGATCTTCTCGTTTGGGAGACTTCTATTCCCGCAGCTTGGAGCCCAATCGTTTACAAATCATTTAATTCGGGGGTGCAACCTCGTGGCGAAGAACTGCGTGTGCAATTCCGAAGGTAAACACTCGACTCATATCGGAGGGGCGAGAATTTGGATCAAGCGTCCCCCTACTGCGATCAAGTAGCAGGAATCCCTTCGAGTGTGGGCATGGGTGCAGGACGCGATTAATAGATGCGGATTCCGGATTGAGTTGTGAATGTTGGAGCAGGTAAGTGTTGTTGGGATTGCGACGTGTTAACACTAGAACCACCGAATGCATCGAAATGACCGATTCCTAGATTCTTCTTCTGCAACTATTGAGAAGGAGCAGGTGCTTCTTAGGGAAATGAGTAAGGAAATTGATTTAAAAATACGCAAACTAAATTATAAATCCATTGAAATCTCAATAGAGACAATGTTGGAGTTTTTATAGGAAAATTAGGAAATCTGATTGAATTACTCGGTAGTTCTAGTGTTAAATGTAGATCAAATAAAACCAGTGCAATCAAGCTGTCAACTTAACTTTTCGAAATTTCTCTACACAAACTTCAAGAGTGCATCTATCGAAGTTTCAATTGATTTATAATTGACTTTGCGTATTGCTAAATCAATTCCTCCACTAATTCTTCAAAGGAACGTCCCTTAACTTTTCAATCATTCCAAAACGAAGCAATCAGGAATGCGTCGTTACTCATTTTACACTATCATCTAGCTTCTTGTGTTACTAAATATTTTCACCCGATATTAATTTTTTTATTGTAATTGTTTTCAAGCAATTTGGAAGCTCCGATCACCGGTGACCACCGTGGCAGTCAACGTGTTAACATTTGAACTACCGAGCACTGAAATCCTTGCACTAACAAAGCAATAATATGTAATTCACGTTCCTCACCTCACTAACAAAGCAATAATACGTAATTCACGTTCCTCACCTCACTAACAAAGCAATAATATGTAATTCACGTTCAAACGAATTGAACAATATTTATGTTTCTTCAATTCTATTTGAAATCTTCGACACGAGTCTAACGCGATATTGTAGGACAACGAGTTAACACGTTGACTGCCACGAAAAGCGTTTCACGTACCACTTACACGTTTGTAACAAAGATAAATAGGAATTATTAATTATTCGCTACCACAATTCTCACGTTACAATGTTGTTTAGTTATCTGCGTCATTGAATATCTTTCGACGTCAGTTATCTTAAGAATTATAACCGTTTTCAAGTTATTTCGAGGCTCCGGTCATCGATGACCACCGTGGCAGTCAACGTGTTAAAAGAAAGCTAATACCGCTTCGACCGGGGAAAACTCCTGTCGGTTGCAGCGAATTTTTCCATCGAAAACCCGAAACAACCGAAAACGAGGAATCGTGGCACCTGTCCGGCATCGGTATAGGTGATGGCCGGGCGTCGGTCACGCAGGCAGTCTGTCTTCCGCACCCTTTGCAATACCCGACAGACAGTTCCACTTGATTAACCCGATTCATGCGTGCAACGGGGCCGACGCAGACCGGCGCGGCGCAGCGCGGCCTGTCTTCTACGCCCTATAGTGCACGATCGGGACCACTGTTGCGCGCAAATGATGCACACTTATATATACGGACGGGTGCGCGACGAGGCGGTGCCACCGAAATACAGCCGTGCACCGGACCCGGCATTGTCCCGGCGCGAGTTTTACGCTCGTTTGCCGGTGACCGACCACCGACACGCACCGGGTGTTACGAAAACAAAAGGGATCCTACGGCCGTACATGATCCGCCACTCGTCGAAATCGAGCCGTCGCGCCGGATCCTCGAACATTCTTCCGATCTGTTTTCCCAGTGGGCAACCTGTTTCCCGTTTCTGACGACCTTCTGCTTTCGAACATTGCAGATGCATTTCGATCACTGTGATTCCGAGCGAAAGACGCGATACATCCGAATGGAATGTTAGAATAGAATGCTGATTCTCGTTGGAGATGTAACCCTTCGCAGTCGAGAGGCGACTCTCGTTTGATTGAACGCAGCGAAATTATAAAATGAAAAATTGAGAACATTCTTCCGATCTGTTTTCCCAGTGAGCAACCTGTTTCCGTTTCTGACGACGTTCTGCTATCAAACATTACAGATGTGAGTGTGGAATGTTAGAGTAAATTCTGATTTTGGAAATTTAACCCTTTGCAATCGAGAGGCCATTTGATTGAACGCAGCGAAATTATAAAATGAAGAATTCAATATAAAATGTTGGATGAAGTACTAACATATGAAACACAAATGAAACAATTCTGCCCCATAATTTATGCAATATGTTTCTTTATGTAAGATGCGAATAATATTGTTAACATTTCGTCAGATAATAATGAATGTTTGTAATGAAGAATATTGTCGAGTGCGAAGGGTTAAAATGAATGTTTGATTTTGATAAGGGTGTTTTGAGTCTTATAGATTCCTTGGTATCGACATTTCTGTGGAATATGCGCAAGTTCTGCGTGATTTGGATAAGGTAGTTTAACACGTTCGCTACCAGCGAAGATTCTATATTTTACATAATGAAAATGAAATGAATCTTATAGATATTATTAGAAATTATAAACTACAACAGTACATTTAACAACTCAATGACTCCTTTCAGTTTCATATTTTTATATTTTGTTTAGATTTATTGGATCGATGAAAATATTATAATTAAGTTGACTGTTTTTGGCTTTTGTTATCAATGGATAAGGATTGCGCGACGTGTCTCGAAGAATTGCCGTTAATATTAGTGAAAGAGAGATGGATAAGTTATGTTTGTTTATTATTTTATTACACTGTTAAAGCAGTTATATTGTACTAGAGAATATTCATGAAATAACTTGCAACCTAGTGCGAAACGTACACGAGCAACATCTCGTCTACAGTGTCAGGCCACGAGGTATCTCGGCTGCAATCATGAAGGGGTTAAAGAACATTAACACGTTGTGGACAGGAGACGCAGATTTGCGTCTTTACTCGCGGAACGTGAAAGACAGGAAGCGCAAATGTGCGTTTCCATCCACGTGTCATTTAACGCTCTGTGTACAAACTGCGACTTAAATGCTTCAAACACGCGCTCCTGTACGTGTTAATTTCTTGCATTGCGGTGACAACTCGCGGTGAACGCTTCTGCTTTAGTAAACATGAATGTCACTGATAATACTGTTATATTACATATTAATAGCACAGAAGCTAAATATTCTCTAACACCAGAATTACCGTAACAGCCAAAATGTTTTCGCTTTTTCGCAATTATTGATATCTCAACCAGTTAACTGTGTTTGACGAGTATACACGTCATCCTAAAGCTTGATACTAATTCTTTCATCGATGAATTCTTTATTTTTCCACATAAACATGTAATTCTTCTTTGTTTCGCTTTGATCTTTCATTAAAATATACTCTATGTGCATTCGTTCTGCGTTCGACGATTTTTCGATTTTATGGCGCGCAGAGTGAGAGGTTTTTCCAACTAAATTCCACAGTTAACTGGTTAAAAGCATTGAATCCAAAGGATCTTGAAAATAATCTATTTTCACAATTTTTATAATGATTACATATTAATCGTATTAAATGCTCAGTAGATCTAGCGTTAATAACTATTCGATGAACCGTAGTCGCTCAGAAGCCAAAACGGTTAAGTCCAAAAAACAGAATTTCAGAAAATTAATGTTTTGGTTTCTGAAATGATTATACAACATACTCAGAAGCTACAAAGAGTAGGGCTTTCTGTCCCAGAAAAACGAAGAACATATCCTTGAATACCTAAAAAGAATATTATTTATTCCGTTAAAATTTACAAAAATTATAAAATAATTAGCTTATGAGCCAATTCGAACAACTTCTCCCAAATAAAATTTCTCCAAAGCAATGCGGAGTGTTGATATTCCATGAAAATATTATTCGGAACATTTCGTTCGTTCACTTCGTTACAAACGCTTGAAACAGACCTCGCCGGGAAGTTACAGAGAAAACGCATTCTTCTTTCGCGGAATCGATAGTGGCTCTTACTGTCTTTTACACGCGGTGCATACCTTTGCCCGTTTCACTGCTCCGCATCACTAACTCTGCGACCGCTGTCGCATCCCAACGAGAAGTCACCGCGGCAGCGACTGCGAGAACGCGTCCCCTGAAACAGAACTTATCATTTGTACCGTCGAAATCACTTTTCCCAGTGTCCGCCTCGTTCATCGTCGCGTCCGCGCCCCAAAGTGTCTAAATTGCTCACCTGTCCGGCCAAGCCGCGGCTTCTCCCATCGGAAAGTGAAACATCCGAGTCACGGAGACGTCATTGATACATCGTTTTTCTTCCGACCCGTTTTCCCACCGGGCAACCTGATCTTCGCTTTCGATACCATCCTCGCGTACTCAATAAACCAGATTTTACTCAGTTCCTTTCTTTTTCGCCGGCGTGAAATTGAAATCGAAGCTTTCGGAGAAGCTTCCTCTTTGAGAGAAAAAAAGATAATCGCCTCCGTCGCTCTCGATTTCCATGCGCAGCGCGGTGTATCGAATTTTTATCATTAAGCACGTAGAATGACTGCGAGCGGATATATACGCGCAACAAAAACTGTCGCTGCTTTCTTAGAGTGCATTTATCAGCTCATAATGATACGTTTGCCACGGATTAATGGCAAACATATGCGCGCGGTAATTGAATTAGTGAGAATGGATAAAACATAAACCGATTCGTTTGTCTCCTTTCTCTGAAAAAGTACTAGAGAAACTGATTAACAGTACGCAAGCTGAATTGCAAACCAACTGAAGTCTCAATAATTGCACTGTCGAGGTTTCTACAGAACAATCTTAAAAGACAATTTAACACATTGCGTACTGGTAACGAGAAGTCTCGTTTTGATGTAAAGACACTTAGCTATGCAACTTCGCTAATCACCACAGCATTGAAGAAAAATATAAAATTTAATTCGAATTGATTATCTATTTAAAATATGTCACATAACAATATGATATCCGAGTTTTTCTATGTATAGTGATATAAGTTGACCTTAGTGAAAATTGCCATCCGCACAATTCAGTTTTCTGAAAATTATATATATATATTTTATTTTTTGAAATTATTTTATTTAATGTACAAATCGCCCGTCATCTTCATTAAATTTGAAGCAAGTCGTAACAAAATAAGTATATTGGAATAGTTCTAGTGTTAAATGCGTAATGTAGCTTACAAATTTGAATGTTATAGCGTCCAAGTCATTTGTCATCACAATGAAGGTGAACATTATAACATTCACATCCGAATTAGATAACACCGCGTGTTAAACCATATTAGAAATCCTCCCCGCGAGTCTGACACGATATTGTAAAACAAGGGGTTGATCCGCATCTCCAGCCTCCAAATAACTCTCCGTGTCCCAAGCACCCATTCCTCACTCGAGGCTCAAAACGCCCGAGTCACGGAGACGTCATCGGCATGACTGAACGCGGCCGGGCCGCGTGGTCCGTCGAAACAAACCCATTACCCCGTTCTGTGCCATTAGGCGCAGCCAGGCGTTGCCCTCGTAAACCGGAAGAATAATCGCGGTGCCCGCGGAAACGTGGGCGAGCCGCCTCAATATCAAAAGACGCTCAACCAAGACGCGGCAGCCAGCCCGGAACACACCTACCGGCGTCTTGCATCGAAAACTCACCCCCCTCCCCCTCGCGTCTTCGTCGCTTCCAGGATCCCCGTCCCTGACCCTCGCGGCAGGGCCAGTTCGACGCTCGAACTTTGGAAATTCGTGGGGGCGATCAGTCACCAGTCGGCGAGATAAATCTGACTCATAAGTTACCGGGGTGGCTCCCGTAGGCCAGCGTGGGGGTGGCCGTATCTACGCCGAGAGGAAAAGAGAGGAGGCAGATATATATACGGGGCGAGAGGGAGGGAGATGCAAGAGGGCCTCGATGTAGCCCGTATCAAGATCTCTTTGCATCTCTGGCTAGGCAACGGGAAGAGGATAGGGGGCGGGAAGGGGGTAGGGTGGCGAGTGGGCTACGGGGTTGCTTATCTCCGCGTTATTCCCGAAGGGCGAACCCCGTCAGCCTGGGACCCGGCAGATAACGTTCCCCCGTTCCGTGCTCCGCACCCCCTCGCCGCTCGCCGCGTCACCGAACCCCTATACTGGGTGTCGAAGTCGTCGAATCGACTGCGCGCTTTCGCGCTGCGCGACACACGGACAAAAGAAGGAAAACACTGTGTATGACGCGAAACAAGGAGGAACGTCGAAGTGAATCACCGACGGATCCGCGCTGCGAGATCCTTTTTTCCCTCCTTTCTCTCTGGTTTTTGTTGGTTTTAATTTAAGGAGGGAGGGCGGTGGACGGTTCTCGTTGTTCGTTTTTTGGCATGCGGGAATATCGGGAGCCGTTCGCGTACGGCCGCCCCGGCAGGGCACGCGGGTTAAACGGGGAAATACGCAGGATAACCCTCGACAAGGAGGACGCGATCGCTGGCGTTAATGCTATTGTCGCGATTTCGGGGAACCGAGTTGGGTCGCGAGGAGATTGATCCGTGACGCTTCGATGGTGAGCTGGCTGTTGTTAGTGGAGAAGTTAACTCTTTGCGCTTCGAAGTTTTTTATTGGAATTATTCGAAGTTTTTTTGTGAGATGTGAACGTTCGGTGAATTTAACTAATGAGACATATGTAAACTAGAGAAGCTTGTTTCAATATTTTACGTATTGATGCGTTGCACGAAGCTTAATATTCTATGTAAGACTTGTTAACTTTGTTATATCGAATCAAGTGAATGAGAGTCACCTCTCGAGTGCGAGGGGTTAACTGTGCTTGAGAGTTTTTTGATGGGGTGTGGGTGATAGTTTTGAAAATTGCTGATCTAAACTCTGGAGCTTTCTCAGTTGGGTAAATTTGTAACAGAGTGGGTTTTTTTAAAGAAAATTTAAGTTTTGTAAAGGAAACATTTTTCGTGAGACCTGTGGCAAAGAATGGCAGTACCCGAGCGAGAGAAACGTAAAAAAAGAATATGAAAATGTAGGTAAAAGTCAGCAGAAGCTTGAATGTAACTTAATATTACATTTGCAAAATCAGTTTACTTTATAAGCAAGATATCACTGGAATTACAATCACTGCAATCACAATCAACAGATCGAACTGGATAAGAGATGAATAGAAAAAGAGTGAAGCATAAAAGCTAGAGAGTTAAGCATCTGTTAACGAAGTTGAAATTTCGCTGTGTGATAGTACTATGCTACTAGGCTCTTAAAATCATCGCATAAACTATGTCACGGTTACAATTTCTTCCTTATTCCACTACATTATAAATATGTTTCTCAATTACTAGGTTATAACGGTATAAAGCAAACTATTGCAATCCGAACCCATCAGCTGCTCATATTGGCTTCGTTAACGGTCCAAAACGAGAAGGCAATTATGAAATTCAAAACGACAGTTACACTGTTCCCGATCGTCGCGTATATAATTTACAACTCACATGGTTAATTAGCCAACCGCAAAAACGCGCAATTCAATCATCATTAAAAGCAGGAATGTCAATTGTTGCGCCAACCATTATTATCAATTCATTGGCTGGCTCTCCTAAAAATCTCTAAACGAAAGAATTTGATAAGCAATTTATAATACGCGATAACTACATCTGTATACACCTGAAATGAATTACATACAAGGCACAAACTGCCCAATAAAAACAAATTATTATCCAATAAACACATGCGATTGCATCGGAAATTGTAACAGAGATCCAACCAGCATTCCGCCGAAACCGATACTTTAAAGTACATCGAAGGTCCCGAATGGTTAACGATCGGGCAAGAAACTGCTCGAAAAATGTTTCTCCGTATCGTGAACTTCGCCAAGACGCAGCGCACGGAATGATCGAGTTTCACTTGTGTACCAGAGGTCCTCGTCGCTGGCAGGGCCAAGATAAGCCACCTACTCCGTCTCTTTTTCTCGCGTTTCCAGCCAAAAGAGGGGGCGGGCTGATCGGCGGCAACCGTGGGGGGAGGGGGCGAGTAGAACGGAGAAAGTGTGTGCAGAGACACAGAGTCGAGTAGGGTGGCCGGTCGTTCGTGAAATAAGCTCCGCAGGGTTTGGTGGTCGCGCTTTGGGGCGGCTTAGGGGCGCCTACACGCTCGCCCGAAACGGCTGACTGCCGTTGCCTCCCTTCCCAGCCCCCGACCCGACTTCGCCAAAAATACACCCTGAAGGGCGGCCGCGATCCCAGCTGCCGATGATGTTTCCACATGGGTACCCGGCAGGCTCGCGTGTTTTCGACGTTGCCTCGATGATTTCGGAGACGCGGCCCGCGCACCACCGTCATCCCCTATTCTCTCGGCTGCTCTCCTTCGCCCAGCGGAGTTCTTCGACGGAAAGCCTTCGGAGCTTCCACGATATTCCTCTTTCTCTCCTCCGCTTCGATCGGATGCCACACAAGTAGCCGAAGGTAGCCGTCGATCTCACGTCGAACCCCGAAGACTAATTTCACGCGATTTATCAGACCAGTTCCTGGGAACCGTTGTCTTCCAGGTAAGTGGTTGCCCGGGGAGCCGCGGTTACCGAGAAAAGAGCACGTCCCTCGCGAAACGGGCCGCGTCGATCCGTCGCCTCCGCCGGGAAGAACTGTATCAATCCGGTGGCCGCTCCCCGGGTCTTCCGTATCGGGGCCGATCGATTATATTCCCGGCGTAGATTCCCGGACCGATATACACGTGCACGGTAGCTAACCACCTCGGGGCCTTCGGGAGGATCACCATAAGTGGTCCTCGACGAGACATTCGGGGGCCTCCTACGCCGCGGGGGACCACGACACAGAGATACGCATCGACACCCACTCGTTCGACACTGGATCTCGAGCCGGCACGACCCGGGAGAGAAGTTGTCCCCGCGGTGGCGACAAGGTGTGGTTCCAGGGACGCAACCTGCTGCCCTCCAGACGCCGCCGCCGCAAAACCGACCGGCCTCTCTAAGTGGTTTCCGGCTTTTTTCGATTTATAATCGGCGAACGATTACCCGAGGTAGCGTTCCGGGGCTGGTCCCGGCCGCCTACTGTTGAGCCTTTCGGCCCGAGGGGATGTTCGATTATTACCCGTTGCCCCCCCGCCTCCCCCCATCGACCGGCCCGGCTCACCGTTCAACCACGATCTTTATGGATCAGACATCGTCTGCTAAATTAGCACCTCTTATGAGTCAAGGACAGACCGAAAATAAAGGAGACGCCGTATCCAGGAAGTCCGGGGCCGGAATTTCGGCGATTTCGTTTCTGGTGCACGCGCGCGTCACTTGGACAGGCGAGAGGACGGTTTCTTTGATCTTTGCGGATGTCTCGCGATGGGACGGAGTAATTGTTTGGAAACGATGCAGTCGGCGCAGGTAGATTGCTGTCGTCCATGACGAGCGAGTGTTCTGGTTTTCTCTTCATTGGATCGCGAAGTTTCCTGACTGGTTGCTTGGGGCGAAGCTTCGGTGTGGAAAGAAGCTTCTCATTTTATGTTTCTGTATTGAGCATTACAATCAATGAATTCGTGGTTATAATTTTTACCTTGTATAGGTTATTCGTTGCGGAGAATTCAAAGATGGGTACAAAACGAATTTTCACTTTTGGAAACCGCTTGAAGCATCGGGTATCGAGTTACTTCGGAAACTGTATAAAAGCTTCTCAACGCCGATGTATTTATGTAATTGATTAAGAGTCACTTCTTAACGTCCGCGCAGGGAAACTATAAAATGACTATAAAACTGAAAATAAATGACGTGAGAAGAGAGTGTCGGATGAATTCGCATTGAATCGGAGCATTGGCACGCATACGTTCCGCGGCGCTCTCCGGCGAGCAAGACAACCCCTCCGACGTTGGCAAGGTGTGGTTTCACCGACATAACTGCCATATAAACGCCACACGGTTCCGAGCGTAAGTGGTTTCCGGCTTTTTCGGTTTATAATCGGCCAGCGATTACCGAAGTAGCGTCCTGGGACCGGTCCCTGGGTGCCTACTGTTGGACTTCCCCACCCTGTCTTCCCCCGAGCGGTCAGGCCCAACGGGGGTGTTCGATTAGAGAGGTGTAGCTTTCCTATACAGGCTCCTCCAGCGATGATCAGATATACAGCGTGGCAGCTTGGACACCCAGCTGAACCTTTATCTTCATCCTAGAACAGCGTCACTTCCGACAAGCCGAGCCACTGACAAATCGACCGCGATCAAGGAGAAATATCGGTAAGGCGTGTCTCCGGAATTTGCCATTATTTATCGGGAACGCGTCGTTCTGTACGAGACGAGCTCACGATCGCCCCACGAAGAGACGTCGAAACCGTTCTCAACGGAAAGCGGATCCTTCACTCGAAAATGCACAAGTCCCCGTCAGATAACCGATCGAGACGATCAAAAACAGATTCCGAAACGTTAATTCCATCGAATTCCCTCTCTATTTTTCTCACTATACGACTCCGTCCTCGAAACTCGTCGCGAGACTCGAACGCGTATCCGACGAACATCTCAATGCTACAACCGACGACACCGTTCCGTAGAAAAATCGGCGACCGCTTTGAAAGGTCCTGTACCGGCTTCTAACCGCATCCACCGGTCGGTTAGCCCGTGTAGGTGTACGCTCGGATCGGCTGCTCGGCGGCGAGCGGGGGGCAGAGGGGGGACTAAAGGTCGGGGGAGGGTGGTTTAATCACGGGGGCTATCACAATCCCTAAGTGGGCTTCCTGCCCGCTTCAGAATTATAGATAATGTCAGATAATAATAACACACCCTGTAGGGGCAGGCCCCGGAGCCCACCAGAGGCAATAAGTATAAGGTAACCCGAAGGAGAAGCAGCGGCCGGGAGGAGGGGAGGGAGCGAGGCAACGGTGGTGGTGGCGAGTGGTGCCGTTGGTGGTGGAGGTGGTGGTGGTGGTATTAGTAGGAGGATAAGTATAGGCTGTGAGAAGCCAAGTGGGCTGAGGTGGACGAAGGAGAAACGAGAGAAGAAAGAGGGACCCGTAGAGACTTCGCTTCTTCAGGGTTAGCCTTCTGGTTGAAGCTGGGAGTCAGGAGTCGGGCCCAGCAGTCTGGAGGCCCCATACGTGCCGGGCCACGGGGTCATCCGGGACCCCCGTTTCCCAGCCCCCCGCCCCACCACCTCCTCCTCCTCCTCCTCCTTCTACTACACCCTTTCATGTCGACTTTTTCTTCGTCTCGTTCCGTACACCTTTCGCGACCCCACCTTGCCGACTGCAACGCGGGATATCACATAACATACTCCCTTCAGAGACTCTCCGTCCCATTCTTTCCTCTCTTTCTTTTGTTTTCCCAGCTTCCAACCCCACCCCCTGCGCCTCGTCCTTCTCTGCGCTACTCCTCCGTCGCCACCGCTCCCCCAATCCACGCTCGTCTTCCTTCTCTCGCCGGCCGCAGATATATACGAGTTTCCAGTCTGAAAAGTTTCGTCCGGGCCACGAGGCGCGCTGGAATTCCTCCGGCCGGTGAAATCCCCTTCGAAAGAGACATATCAATAACCTTTTCACGAGTCCGTGCGGCCGGCCGGTGATAGAGGACCGCGGTGAACATTGATAATAGGCGGCGCGGGCCTCCGCTACCGGTTCATTCGGAGCACACTGGAAAGTTTCGCTCTTTTTTCGTTTCGTCTCTCTTGTTCTTCCCTTCCCGGGGATTTACCAATTGAAATTGGATTTCTCTTTTCCCGCGGTCCCCTTGCGCGAGCTTAGCCTCGTGTTTCTCTTGTTTGCTACCTGGTTTTCGGCATCGGTTCTCGCTTAGGCAATCTTCTTAATGGATCTTCCGTGTAGATATATGATTCATAGTTAATAATCTAACAGCCGGAGTTCCAATTACTGGTGTCTAAAAATCTTCAGGAAGAAACACAATCGTATGAATCTTCGAATCAAAGTGAACGTGTTTATCAGAAACTACCGACGTTTTTCCAAGCCGCGATACGCCAGCTTCCTAACCTCCAAGTTAGACGATCCCCATCCAGTTTTCGCCAGCCTCTTAATTGCCACGAGGAAACGCGATTAGACCGTGGCGCCGCGCTCCATCCCCCGGGTGACGACGCTGGGCTGCCATAACGTAAAGTGGCGATATGATATTCACCCTTCGCTCCGCTCGGACCACCCACTTTTTGTCGGACACCTGTTTCTCTATTATTCCTTTTTTTTTCTTTGCGACAAACCCAGCGACGCGTCGCGTTAAACGAGTTAGGAATGCGAAAGAACCGTGAGCCCCCAACGAAGACACCCCCCACGGTGACCACCCCGCGGGTTCACCCTTCTGAAACGCGTGCCTCTGCCCTCGCGAGCCAATGGAGGGCGAAGAGCGCCGTTGGAATCGGCGGAGGGTGGACAGATGGGGGGCGTATCTCGATGGACGCGACTGAACATGTACCGCGCGGCGCTTTTCCGCCCCCGTGCGCACGGTAAGTGCCTCTATGACCGCCGGTGTCTTCCTTATGCGACGATTCGTCTCGCGCGCCCCTCGTTTAGGGGCGGCGGTCTAAGGGAAAAATTATAGTAATAAACCGACTCGTTGTGTCGCGCGCGGGGCAATCGTCGCGCCGCGTTCCGGGGGCGGCCGGTTACGCGGCCGGCGCATTATTGGCTGTTATTGCGCCGCGAATAGCGGTCTGCGCGTTAAAAATTGGTTTATCGCGCGCCGCGCCGGACGACCGTTACCACCGCTTTAACATCGTTTTTAGGATCGATCGGCGGTCGTGGGTAATCTCCCGACCGAGGAGATGAATACGTTCTGGATGTTTTGCGGCAAGTGGGTGGAATTTGGGATGGGGTCGATGTATCGAGGATGTCGGAGAAGTTCGCTCGGGAAGAGCGAGAGCACTCGTGCGAACATGTGGCAACACGAAACTCTGTTCGTCCTGTATCGGATCAGGTTTTTCTTCATTCTTAAGCGCGGAATGTGTTACTGAAATATTGACCGCGTGTTGGGCGATCTGTAATTACTTAACGGGCTACAATCTGTTAAAGGAAGGTTTAATGAGATTCTTGTTTGCATAAATTGAAGTGGTTCTGCGGAAGTCGGTTTATTAACGCGATTCATTTGTCATTCTTATATTGCGCGAATCGCGGTGAGTAATATAGAAGGTTCGCCACAATATTTTGAGAATGATTCGCTAAGAGCTCGAACGACGCGCAAATTGAATTCCGATCTTTGTTGTCCTCGGGGTCACTCTGCTCCCGATGGAATATTTTTCCGGACGCTACCGTAAAACTGCATACCAAACTCCGGCTAACTACGTTAATTCCCCTGTAAGAGCTGCTAACGTAATTAGGACAGGACAGAACACAATTATCCTAGGCGGAGTCACCTCGTCGCGCGGCATCCTGGAATTACGAATCGACGGAACGCGGGCGAATAAGGGAAAGAGAGGACGCGAAGGAGACGCGGGGGTGGAGAAGGAAAATCCAGCCGTACGCTGTAAGGCAACGGTTACGCAGCCTATGGAAACTTCGTTGATTTCATTGCCATCGACTTCCACGGAATATCAGGTCCCGGGAATGATTTACCTCCGGTTCGCGTTGGATATCGAACGTCCGCTTTTTCCCCGCGATTTAAAAAACAAACTGACAACCGACATTCGAAGCCCGAGCGGAAATGAAATTGTACACAAGTGAAAAATCGGAACCCGTTTCTCTCGCTGCATCTGTTCGTCATTGTTAATTAGACTGCTCGTCGAGCAGTAGAACAACTTGATTGCTCTGATGGACGGTCTAACGAAATAACAAATCACAAAACGGTTCCGTTAAAATTCGTTTTATATTTTAATATATCGTATCGCGATCCATCGTTTCTATAATACTCCAACGATTCTCCGACTAAATAACATCCCCAAGCAATAAAGATTCTACTAATTCATCGAAACGCTCAGAAATCACTCGCGGATCGAACAGCGCAAGCTGTAAGTTACAAAAAACCCCGAGGAACGAAAGTCAGGATCAGCTGCCGTCCGGCGAACAGGAAATCATTGTCCCGTCCCGAAATCTCCATCCTAGGTCGGTGATTTTCGGGCCGGTATCGGGAGCCTTGGGGCGTCGTTCGCCGCGCGGAATCGCGTCGTCATCGCCGATGGACCGTAATAGTACCTGTTGTTAATAAAAACACGAGGTCAAACGTGCCGTAACATCGGGCGGCGAGGGTGGGATCCCCGGCACCGGGGGATGGCAGGAGGGGGGGAAGGCCACGGGATGGGAGCGAAGTGCGATTTCACTGGAGTGTACTCTGTCATGCGCCAGGTGCCGGAGGATTCTCGTGTCCATGGGGTGGAACGCCGAGGGCGGTGCTGATTGCGACGCTGGAACTTCTAACGGGTGTTGCCGAGGTTCACGGCGAGGATCGCGAGGAGTCAAGTGGGGCTTTTCGTTCGGGGCCGCGCCACTTGTAGCTAGACACCGAGGTGTGCGAGCCGGTTATTTTCGAGGCCGGTTCACCCCGACCGTTCAACCCTTGCGCCTGTCAATGGGGTAATCGCAGTAACCCAAGATGGTAGCCCCGGTGCTAACTTTGTCCTCCTTTTTTCTGATTGGCGTTTAACCCTTGCGTCCTGTTCTCGAGGATGGAGGGTTAATGGAATACAAATTGTGGAAGGGTACAGTTGATGGATTGTACTGGACTATGTTGCTTTAATCTTTATTTATCCTTTAATACTAGAGTCACTGGAGGTTACAGTTTGTACTGTTCCTAGAGAAATTATCCGTTCATTTGGATCTTTGAAATTAGAGGTTTAAGAGCAGATAACTGGGATACATTTACCGAATAATGCTTATAAAGTTTAATATGAGTCAAATCGACTCGTTCCGTGAATCCAGTGTTAACGGCGATAGATTTGTTGTAACAAGCTTCGTTCAATGAGTTCGATTCGAGTCGAAAACGTTCACCTTAGGAAGAGTTAGAAGGTTATTCGCGCATATAAACGCAGTTGGAACACATAGGACGGATCAATTAAAAAGCATGTGTTTGGCAGTCAGCGATCCGTGATATGACCGTAGTGCCCTAAATAGACGACCACAAGTGTGTAGTATCGGTGCGGCCGACTCTAATACACAACTGTGATGTTCACGGAGTATCGGTATCATTCTCGAACACGATTCGAAGCTTGAAAGCTCTACGGGACAAAAATGTTCCAATTTGAAATTTCGGGAATTTAAATCTAGCTTCAGATGAAATAGAATTTTCAATAGTTTAATCAGCATCGAAGGAAAGATACCTGGTTCGAAAATTTTTCACGGAGTAATTCGATTATCCCCTTCAAAGACTCCAAGTCGTCGAAGACCTTGGCAAGCGCAGGGGTTGAAACCCGGTTCTCGCCCCGCTCGCGACCCCTTTGCCCCGTGGATTCGACTGGTGGCCTGGCGACGACCCGAATCGAGCCTGGGAGCCTGCTGCCAGGGTGGACTTAAGAAGAAATATGAACGGAGATATTTTATGAATGCGCCGAGACGATAAAAAAAAAGAGAGGGACGAAGGGAGAGAGTGAAACAGAGAAGAACGGAGCGACCCTCTTGTACGGTTTAGCGGGAACGCGCGAATGTAATATTAATACGAGCCGGTATGTAAACACGGCTGTGTACAACCGGGTGCCTCGAATAAATAATTCCGGGCGCAAGCGGAGTTTGCCGGCTCGATCGGAGGGCACCAAGGCAGAAGCTACCAGGAAGTTTTGGTAATCGACGGACTGACTTGGGAACTCGTAGACAGCGAGCGCGGTTTCGTGGCGCTCGTGAGAGAGTTACGCGATAGGAAGCCGAATAGAAATAAAGTGCCAATTAGAAGATAGAGATCGTTCTACGATTCACGGTTATCGTTCGTTAACAGGAATCATTGATTAATCTTCGGAGAGGAAACATTCACTAGTCGAAAGTTGTTAACAGTAGAACTAGAGCAGTGAAATTGCCTCCTCGAAATTTTTAGAAACTCCAATAATGCAATTATTCGGACTTCAATTGGTTCGCAATTCAGTTTGTTTTCTAAATCAATTTCCTTAGTAATTTCTCAAAGATATGTGTTATCTATTCGACAACTGGAGATAAAGAAACCAGGAATAAGTTACTTTGACCCATCCGGTAGTTCTAGTGTTGAGTTGAACATGATTGCGCAACATTGCAACTTCGAAAAGCAATTACACGTTTGAATCATTGGAAGAGTATTTATACCTTTCACATAATCTCTACAGATTACGTTCTCACAGCGACAAAACAATACGAAGCATAGAACAAAGTAGCTTCGGAAACCTCCCAGTGCGATCACTTGTTAACCGCTCTTCCTGTTCCCTTCCTATTCCACCCTATCTCTCAAGCCGCACGAGCCCGCCCTAAAAAACCTCCATCGAAATTTCGTGAGGAACCTTTGCCACCTGTTCGCGTCCCAATCTTCGTTAGACGACTGGAACCTTCGCGTCCGTGGGAGCTAGGGCAGTGAGAGGCGAGGATCTAGCCGAGAAGAAGAAAACCGGGGGAGAGGGTGACTGGTCGAGATTGCGTGCGTTTACAAAGCAAATGGCTTGAAAATAACCGAGCGGTGTGCCCCGTGGGCTCCACGGGGAGAGGGAGGAAGCTTTCGATGGGCACACGAGGGTGGTCGAGGGAAAAAGCGAGCGGCGGAGAGAAAGACGGCGACACGTTGTACGACAGAGGGGCCGAGGAGGGGGTCGAAACCACCCACCGATGGCGGAGAATCGAGAAGAGGCCCCGTAAGGATGGAGCGAGAGAGAATCGGACAGCGAAGCGAGACGGGAACACGCTGCTGGGTCAGGAAGGGGTGGTATAATCGATGCGGACATGTGCAGTTCCCTCGGGGGTAGCAACCCCTAACTCGCCAAACCTATTTATACAACAATACCCGGTACAACCCCCCATAAACCACCCTCACGGTGGACCGCCGTGGCTGCTGTTGCTGTTGCTGCACACTCCGCCACCCTCCACCCTCATCCTTCACCCCGCGCGCCGCCTTCGGTTTATAATCAACCCCTCTTTTCTGCCGTGCCGTCTCTCTCGTCCTCTCTTTCCTTTCCCGTTCACGGCTTCGACCCTCGACCGACGCATGAACAGTTTATCTTTGGGGCCCCGCGCGACCGGGACCGGTATTTTAAATAGCAAATACTTATCTCGCTGCTCGCCGGCGCGGCGCGGGCGCCGGGGGGAGCGGCGATAAGCAGGTCGAGAGGGTAGATACGCATTCACGCGACAAGGGCGGGAAATTTAAGGCGACTGCGAGCACGAGACGTTCCTTGAATGCGCGTAACAACGGCGGCGACTGGACTCGGAAATTTGTCGAGACGCCTCATTCTTTGCGGAGAAGCTTGTTGCACTATGATGTCGCTGATTTCATTAAGTGTTTCAAGAATGATGATGATCATTGTTGTAGTCGATGGGAAACGGGCGTTGGAAAGTTAGCAATAGAAGACGCCGGGAAATTTAAGGCGACTGCAAGCACCAGACGTTTCTTGAACGCGCGTAACAACGGCGGCAGGTGGACTCGGAAATTTGTTGAGAAGCCTTATTCTTTCTTAAGAATGGAGGACCTCGTTGCACTATAATGCAGCTGATTTCATTGACTGTTCCGAGATCGATGATCATTGTCGTAAGTCGATGGGAAACGGACGTCGGAAAGCAATAGAGAACGCGCGATTCACTTTCGACGCGATGTTTTATGAGAAGCGAACGATTAAATAGAGAAATTACCGTGTTAATCTCCCTGAAGTCCTAATAGACAATATTCCAATAAAAGAGGAGAAAGGAAAGCAGCAAAGTCATTTTTCACCGAGATCTCCAGACACGTAAAGAGTCAATAAACGTCGCCATCGACGTCGCGGGCTCGGAGACAGCACAATCGTCCCGTCCGCGGCGGAAAATTCCGCGCGTGTTTAGAATTCACGCGCGCCTCGAGGACCCTCGTCGGCCGTCCGGCGTATCTCGTACATAAACTAAAACCGCGTGTAATTTACACGGCGAATAATCCACGCGTGGCAGCGTGCATCGCTGTTAATAAGAACTTCCGTCGCCGGCCGCGTGATTCAGCGTGGCCGGGATCCGCCGGCAATTAGCATAAGTATACTTATGCAGATCGGTTCGGGAATAAGCCCGGAAAAGCGGGACGGTTTCGGTTGCGACGAAATTCGTCCGCGAGACGTCGCGCGCGGCTAAACGGCCGAGGAAAAGAAAACGGCTATAGGTGTTACGACGTCGCCCGGCAAGACTGGACCAGCTGAGGCACAAGTAATCCGGATTTCGGATTAGCCTAAGCCAGCCTGAACGCCAGGAGGTCGTTCTGGACACTTCTGTCCCGTGTCTGTGTCCCTGTTGGTTCGCTAGCTGGCTGTCCGGTCTCGAATCGAGACGAAAATAAGTCGGTCTACGCGGCCAACGAAAAGACACGTCTCATCCGGCTCCGTTCTCCGATCGGTGACAACGGCCACTCGACGTTCCCATTGTGTCCCGATCTCGCTCGACGAATTCATACCGGTTCCTGGAACCGGCAGCGATTCAACGAACCTCGAAATCGTGCGTAGGAGACGTTCCCCGTATTCGCCGCGGGAAAGACGTAATCTCCTCGTGATCCGTGGAACCTGTTAGTCCCGAGATGCTACCGGATGATAGCATTAATTGTCGTTAACGTTAACCATCGAGTATGACTGTTGCTTCAGTAGCAGTGGCGGATTGTAGATGAAATTAGTGGGGCTGCTACGGAAAATGTTTAGCCCTTGTTTTAAAATGTCTCTATCTTCTTCGTAAACTGGGAGTGGATACTGACGTTAAGCTTGAGGATTATATATTGTACAAGTATAAAGAAAGAATTAAAGAAGAAAGGAGTCATATTGAATGTTATCGACAGTATTAAGTGGAAATTGGGGGTGCTGCAGATGTACAGTGCCTATACGCGAGCCGCCATTAATCAGTAGTAGAATTTAGGGATTTCAAAATGATCCTTGGAAAATGTTTGTCCGCGTACTTCAAGTAAAATGAATTATTTATCGTAACAATAACACGTTGAATGCCACGGGGGTCACCGGTGACCCCCAACCAAATCAAATTACTACAATTCACTGAATTAAACGATGATTAGTTGAAAACATTTCTATATTATACATAACGCTACCCAATGCAGTGACATTCAGCCAGATCAACGTGCAATAATGATAATGGAATTCAATCAAATTATTTAATATTATACTTTTCCTATTTTGTGTATTTTGCTGTATGAAATTATGCGGTGCTCAACGTGTTAATCTTCTGTATCATCGCGTGTATGATTGAACTGTGTAGGTGACGTTTTTATTCCGTTACACGTTCAAACATCTAGGAATCGTCGGAGGCTCAAAATTGACGAAGGTTTCAGGTTGCTTTGAATAGACATGTCCATAAGGATTGAAAGTAAAGCGCGAAGCGGAGGTCGTGAAAGTGAAGGCGATCAAATGGCAATAGCAAGGGTTAATTCCAATTAGCTCACAAGCTTTGGCGGGTTAATTCGAGCCGGTGACGATCGGGCGGGGGTTGAAACGTGCACGGTAAGCAGGCCGTGATTTGTACGGCCTCCTTGCATAATGACAGGAGAAGAACGAAGGGTCTGCGCGACAGGGGCTTGTTTCGCCTGACACGTGCTCGGACACGTGAGCACGCGGAACGCTTTCGACTGTGACACGCATCAGCCCCTGCGTCTTCCGAGCCCTTCTCGAGCGGCGTGCCTCCGAGCGAGTCTCGTCCTTGCCAAAAATTTAATGCTCATGAATAATTGATCCCCTATAGAATCTCCGATGACCTAACGGGAGTCTGGAGTTTATGAAATAGCGAAGGTAGTTATTATTGTACACCTTCGTCAATGGGGAATTTATAACCACCTGTATTCCTGTACGGACTGGACGGGTTGAAATTCACTGAAAATATTACAATAATGACGGCGAGAATTATTATAGACCATTCACGCTTAACGGGCTGGGAGTATTTCAAGTTTACTGTCAAAAGATACCGTGTCATAGGTAACAAGTGGAAACTGATTCATAGAAGTGACCTAGCACAATACTTCACCTGTTAATCCTTTGCACTCAGAAGCTTTTCACTGGAAACATTCGACACTTTCTAATGAGACATAGATGACACTATAAATAATAAGAAAACATACGTAAATTAAGAAACAAAGCTATTTTATATAAATATTTCACATATTGATGCATTATATAAAACGTAATATTATATGTACCACTTTGTAATTTGTTATTTCAAATCAAATGGTGACCGTCACCTCTCGAGTGCAAAGGGTTAATTGTAAATTAAGTGTAAATATTACCACAATAACAGTAATAAAAATGATAAAATGATTTTTGCCGTCATATACGAGGTGTTGGATCCATTAAGTAAAAGTGCCATGCCACTTATATACATTGATCCATTAAGGGTTAACGTAAGCAACTTCTAACAGAACGAAGTTCAAAAGAATTTTTTCTCTCGCCTCATAGCAAAATTATTCATTATTTCTCACAAAAGCATCTGTACCTTTTCAATAATTCTAACAAAAGAATTGTGGAATGAAATTTAGAAACCTCAATAATTTCAATACAAGCTACATTTTCAAAAGAAAACAACGAATTAAGTAAGAACTGATTACTCTACATGGAAGTAGCACAAACTTAGAAACCTCAATAATTTCAGTACAAGCTACGTTTACAAAAAACAGCGAACCAATTAACAACTGATTATTCTGCATCGAAATTGCACAAATTTAGAAACTTCAATCATTTCAATACAAGCTAAATTTACAAGAAAAACAACGAATTAAGTAAGACATGATTACTCTACATGGAAGTAGCACAAACTTAGAAACCTCAATAATTTCAATACAAGCTACGTTTACAAAAAACAGCGAACCAATTAACAACTGATTACTCTGCACCGAATGCTTCCACTGCAGCGAATGCAGCCACAGAGGGTGGCTCGCGCGAGTATCTCCGTGCTTCCACGGACCATCGAATTACTAAATACTTTCAACGCGATCGTCGCTCGGAAGGGGGTAACTCGCGGAAGAATTCCCTCCTCCTTAACGAGAGGGGTAACAAAAACGATACAGTGGGGTGTGCATGAACCCGCTGGGACGGTTTGTCTCTGCAAGACTCCCGCGGGACCCCCGCGGTAGTTCCTGGGGCGCGGAGGCGGGCACGCATCTGTCGAATCTCCCGACGGATCTTCGGCGAGAGATCCGTCAGGACACGCATTACACGGTACGCTGCCGCTGTTCCCCCGCCGAATCGCTGTTACAATGTACACACGGTGTACACCGGCCGCCACTCGATCTAGTTAAATTCCGCGTTAAACTCCCGCGAGAACCGGCAACGATCTAGGGGAGATGATGAAGAGGTTTAGAGGACGTTTTCAAGACACGCGCTCCTGCAGCCACTCGTTAACTTCCTAACGTCTGTTCGATTCTGCAATATGCGCGGCTCCCGTCGCGAGGCTTCACCCGGTACATTGCACTTGAAAATCATCGAGTTACTTGAAGAGTTCCTTCCGCCTTATGCTGATCGAGTTATTCGATAGGGCGTGGAAAGTTTGAAGCGTCAGTTTGGAAGCACTTCGCGATTGCCGCGTTACGAGTGTAACGTTGAAAGAAGGAATAGGGAATAGACGTATCTGAACAACGGGAGACAACGAAAAGGCAATCGACATGCATATCGAATTGTCAGAAATTAACGTTAGCTAGGATTCTAAATTCTCCTTTTAAATTGAAAAAACAATAGAACCTTCTCTAAGAAATTTCTAAAGAAATTGTTTCAGTAATACGCGAAGTTTTGACTGATCGAAGTCTCGATAGATCTCTGAGGTTTCTATAGAAAAATTTTGAAGTCAATGTGACTGCTTGGTATTTCTAGTGTTAAACGTCACAGGTAAACCAAGAAACTTCGTGGGAAAGAAAGACCAGGTGTCCTTCACATAAAGCTAGTTACACCGCATCCTCAAAGCAAGAAGCAGACAATCTAGACATACATCTTCACCCTAGAACGCCATCGCGAAGAAGAAAAAGTGGGCAGTAGCGGGACGGGTCGTTTTAAAACAGCGTCAAGAAGACAAACAGCGGGTACAATATTAAAAGGCGGTCCAAGCGTCTCGCGTGCTGCTGAAAAATAGACGACTACCTGGGGACGCGACAGTAAACTGTGACAGCGGGCCACGAGGCTCCGCGCACGTACCTACTTACGCGAGAGGGAGAGAGCGTCGGAGGAAGGAAGACAAGGCACTCGTTCGAGAGGTCGCGGGGGGTCGATAGCGTGTATGTACACAGGCTTGTAGGCGACGCGCGCGGGGATGTAGCAGCATCGTTTCTGTCCCCAGCGGGACTGTCAGGGATACGGGAACGGAGCCCCGAAGAACCGACCAACCCCCGGAGGGCAGAAACACATCAAAATCGAATTCACCAGATGTCCAGGAAAACGAATCTCCCGTTCCGATCCCAGGTCCCGGCCCGATCCCATCCCTTCTCGCGCGGAAAACGACGTTGCACCCGCTAACGACGTTAGGGCAACCACCCCCAAGGCGCAGATGCGTTTTGCGGACGACGATTTAGGGGTCCGAAAGGATTCCACTGTCGCGTCGATAGTCTCAGGTGTTTGCCCCGCTGGGACTCGCGAAAGAAACCGTGATTTCATTTGGGGGACGGGACGTGGCTCGAGATACTAAATAGGGGATGGTATGAGAAAAATTTGCGCGTCCATTTTGATTGACTGCTGGGTGTCTGGGTGTTTGGTGGTTAGACAGAAATTTCTCACTAGAAATATTTCACATTTTTGAGGCGAAGACGGTATTCTTTGAAACTAACAAAATTAAGGAAAGTGGAAGTATATTAAGGGATGAAGATATTTATTCCAATATTTCAGGTATCGAGACATTCAAGTTCAACGTTAAATATCAGAATATATAGTTTTACGTCAAGTGACTGAGAGACCTGCCGAGTGCAAAGGGTAAATTAGGATGTTTATTGGTTATATATTAGGACGTTTGATTGCTATTGTATTTTTTCGAGAATCTAATTAACCCTTTGCATTCGGGAGGTGACTCTCAGACACTTGATTTGACGTAAAACTATTAAATCTGATATTTAATGTTGAACTTTGTATAATGCCCCGATCCGTGAAATATTGGAATAAAATAGAAAATAGTAAAATAGCACTTGTGATTTACTTTCGAGTTACTTTCAAAGAATATCTTCTTCGTCCCATCAAAATTGGGCTCCGTTCTAATGAATCGGCGAGGATAAGGGATATATAGACCAGCTTCGTTGAATACGAGAGAATATTAGATAAAGCTAAATACTCAGCTACGTGTGATCTATAAAATCTAATATAAATAACGCTAAAGATGTACTTACTATTTCGACGAGTTCTGCGAGTCTATTATTCGGCTTCGCAATCGGGCAATAGAAGAATAAACTCTGGGAATAGAATGCACACAGACACGTATACGGAAATACGAGGTGGTTTATTATAATAATATTTATAATCATTATGCATCGCGGCGGCGTGTCTCCATCGCGTGTTTCCTTGCGTTGCAATTACAATTACAGACGGTTAATTCGGTGATAGAGTCCAGCTACTAAACAAGTTCGCTCGCGCGCGCTCTTCCCATCATTGTTCGTTTTCTCGTTTGTATACATATGCATATATTCACACGCACACACCGTACGTATACATATGTATATATAGACATATATATACACCCGCGGAAAGACAATTTATTTACATCGATCGCCGCCTTAACAATTACGGGTTACACATTCCTATTTATATTTATAGTTTAGTGATAATTAATACAGCGTCTTTTTTTTAACTGTTACAGCGCGTGTATGTGACCGTGAATCCGTACACGCCTAGTGTACATATATCGTGTGTGATCCGCGTGTCAGTGTACATACTTGTATGTATGTATGTATGTATGCATGTATATGCATGTACGTATAATGTGTGTCTGCGTGTGTATGATTTTGTACGCGTGTATCATGTATTCGTGTACGATTCTTCGAATGTATAACAGCAGATATCTACAGGGTGTTCCTTAAAGTAACGTCGAAAAGTAATCAACAGGGAGGGTATAATATTACACGATAGGACATTCGAAAATTTTATACACAATAATATTAATAATAATATTTAATAATTTCTTCTTTTAATAATAATAATAATAATAATATTTAATAATAATAATAATAATAAAATAGCTGCGCCGTGCGTTCACCGGCGACCATATAATAATAATAATTAATAATAATATTATTAATTAATAATAGAAAAATACTAATAAAGAGAATAATGTTAATCAACGACAACCGTGATAGAAACGAGGATTGAATGGTCGATCGTCTTATCGTATTCGTATCTTACAAAAAAAGAGCAAAATAAAAAACAGAAAGGAAAAAGAACAAGGAAGAAACGTAACGTACAGGCTACAAGCTCGAAACCTGGCCGTCGAGGAACTTTCGCCATCTCGCGCGCGCGGACAAAAGTCACATCGAGGCGCCCCGGTGGAGGAAACGAAGTCGGTGGGCCGTACCAGAGGCCCGGGTACGCCGGGGACCGGTCGATTTATCCGCGGAAACGATCGATAATTCTCGGGCCCCCGCGACCACGGAGAACGCAACGAAAAATCCGTTCTTTAAAAAGATAACGTGAATTAAAACTCGTACTACCAGGCCAAACCTTCGCTCTGCATCTGGTGCGGCTCGAGGAACCCACCCCCGCTGCCGCCGCCACCTGGACCGCCGCCATTCCCGCCGGCGCTCGGATTACCCTGTCCTCCACCTGAGAAACATCAAACCTGTCGAATCGGTGCCGTTCGCAGCCACGATCATTCTCTCTCTCTCTCTGTCTCTCTCTCCCTCTTTCTCTTTCTCTCTGTCTCTCTCTCTCTTTCTCTGTTAACGCGTAGACTGGCAAATTTGGACTGACAGAAATCTCGCAAAATCGAAGCAGTTTAGGAGATGAAATTGTTTGTTCAGTATTATAGATGTCACTGTTTTAGCTTCGTTATGTTACTGATAACCTCTTGCGATAGGAAGACGTGCCACGTTGAGGTGTTTTTGATATAAAATTGCTAATGATGCCTTATGCGTCGATAGCCTTGTTGCGGTAGATACATTAACCCCTTATTCTAGGATTTCTTTTATAATTACGTTCGCTAGGATAACTTTGATATTAAGAATTTATCAAAAACAAAGAAAAATTCGCAATTCATCTATATACAACTGTACTTTAAAATATAACGAATAATAATGGAAAAGTATTTAATTTGAACCAAGATGATTGAGTGGCATTTCATTTTTGTGAGTTTCGATTGAGAACTTCCTCGTGAGTCTAACTCGGTATTGTATGGCAAGGGGTTAAATCGTTTTGAAATGTATCAGTGTGCATAAGATTATTGACGAACGATATTAGTGTACATATCCGCGTAAAATGGAGAAAAACAGAATTCCTCGCGCGAAACTTTGCTAAATTTTTAAATTCGCTTCCAGCGTAAGAAGTTGACACGTTGACTGTCACGATGGTCACTGATCACCAAAGCTTCCAAATTGCTGGAGAACAATTACAATAAGAAACTTGATTTTACATAAAAATATTTAGTAGCATAAATACTATAGTACTTATACATATCCAGGCATCCTGCGAGATACTGAAGACCAGACACGCTTAGTCGCGTCGATGTTTTCGCAGAAAAATAGAAGCATTCGATTTAAAATGATTACTTCATTGTTTTATTGTTTATCGTAAAAACATAAATTGCATTGTGGACATCCGTGTAATACGAGTGAAGTACTCTATAAAATACACCGAGTATCCGGGTGCCTAATCGATCGAGCAACAATGGATACTCTCAAATATCTCGTGTACCCGGATATATCGTAGGTAACAACTTCAGTTCTATAATACGACTATTTGTATCGATTGCGAATAATCAATTTATACTCTGTTATGCAGTTATGTCTTCATTCTTTTGTCTACCATATTTATGTAGTCGTTCGGTTATCAATTTCGAAAAAAGACGATGAGGTTTACAGTTATACCCTATCCGGTATTCAATGCCAGATTTCGTGTCCAGTGTTACTAAGGTTAACAGAGAAAGGCAGAGAGAGAGAGAGAGAGAGAGAGAGAGAGAGAGAGAGAGAGAGAGAGAGAGAAAGAGAGAAAGAGAAAGAGAAAGAGAAAGAGAAAGAGAGAGAGAAAGAAAGAGAGAGAGAGAGAAACAGAGAAAGGGAGTCATGGGATCGAAACCCCGCGAAATAACCTGTCTTCCATCGGTGTTGCCTAGCTTTAACTACAGGATGCTGGAACGGTCCCCCTAACCACCCCCGCGCTATTATCGTTTACCGAGACGATTGGGTAATTGTTTAACCCTTTCCTTATCGATGGGAACGCGAGTATCTTTATCTTTGCTATGAAGAGAAGAGTGAATTGTTATCGTAATCGTGACCACCGACGCGACGTGAAATTATGACTTTGTGCGGCTGATCGCTGCTGATGCTATCTTTTGATTGGAATAGAAAAATTATGGGAGATGAGGGTACGAAACTGTAAATGAACGTTAAACTTTGTTCGAGGTCTACATTGCACAGTTGTCGCAGCCATGTTTTAGAATTGAAATTGGATCGTAATTGATAAATTTAATTAATTAATTGGTCTGTATATATGTATATATTAGTTTTTGGTTTCTCATGCCGAGCCGTGATCAAATTGACTTGTTCAATTAGGTGCAGTCGCTAAAAGTGGTATCGCGGCATGCCCGAAGCTCCTCTAATCAATAGAATAGACCAGCATCCGACCCTCGTGTATCAGAATCTAATAAAATATCGATACAACCTCTACGAGTCTTCTGTGACTCACCAACCGCTAATAATGCAGCTCGGGGACTTCTCCAAAACCCTGTATGTCTATCACAATCTCATTCTATTCTATACAATCTCAGTATTTATAACGGAAACGTAGGAAGAAAAGAAAATTTCGATTTGAAATGATTAAAATAGATTCTATTGAGTCGTCCCTTGAATTCTTGTTCATTCATGAAGCAATGTTCAAGTTAATACTGAAGAACTATCTATTTTTTGGTAAATTCACGTCGACTCAGCACTGTCGCAATCTAAAACCATTCTAACAGTTTCAAGAATTCCAATGCATTTTCAGTTTCATTCTCTTATACGCAAAACAAAATAACACTTCCACTAAATAATAAAGACTTTAATCTCATTCTTCAAGAAGAACCGATTCTCGAACAGAAAGAAACGATTGCGACGCGCATGGGACGACCCAACAAATCCTCCCAATAATCAGAGCCAGGCAAAAAGTTATCCGGTCGTACCTGTAGGTGCTAGGAACTCGCCGGGGCTACCGCCAGGAGGTGCAGAGGGCCCCTGTCCAGGAGGGCCCGTGAGAAATTCCGGAGGGCCGCCTCCCGCACCCGGTGGTGGATATTCCCCTGTCACCGCCACTGCGGCCGCCATACCCGCTAAACTCGCCGGGTCCAAACCTGTCAGGAACAGATTACGCACTATTCAGAGAGGATCGTATCCGGCCTGCTATCTCCGAACCCGGCTGTCATAATTATCGCGACCTACCTAACCCGCTACGATGTTTATTATAGTCGCGATGGAATCCCGGCGAAGGTAAGAGAGAGAGTCGGGGAGAGAGACTGTTTCGATCGGCGGGTTTCGCGATGTGAACCGAGCAACGCGTGGGACAACCTAAAGCTAGCGCATTATCAACCACTAGGGAATTTCACCTTTCTCTTAACGCGTGGCTTCTTTACTTCGCTTTCTTTATTCTTTTCCTCTCGTTGTATTTATAGACAGATTATGGAGAATAAACGATCATTGATATTAAATTATTATTTACCGTTTAACGTTTTCTATGCTTCACGAGAGTTTGAAAGATTCCTACCAAAGCTACTACGAGGACTAACTCGCGAACAAATGATGTTATTAGTCGAATAGCGAGAGATCAGACCGTAGTTTTTTTTCTATTAATTAAGCAATATGTAATTTAGCTTCATACGTGGAAGGTTTTGTATGTCCCGAAGAATCTTCGTCAAAGTTAACACATTGCGTACCGGCTAATTATCAGAAAATTATATTGTGCGGATTTTCAGTGAGATCTATTTATATCACTATCTATAAAAAAAACTCAGGTATCATATTGTTATGTTATATTTTAAATGGACAATTATTTCTAATCAAATTTAATATTTCCTTAAATGCTGTAATAATTATCAAAGTTATATAGCTAAGAGTCTTTATATAAAAACGAGATGTCTCGTTACCAGTACGCAATGTGTTAATGTTTCATTGGCAATGAGCTAGGCGCCTATTTGAAGATGAAGCTATAGTGAGTTACCGTTGTAATTTTTGCAAATGAATAGAGTAGAGTGACTATCCGGCAACATTGTCTAACTCATGGTCACCCTGAAGCCACTCGCAATTTCTCCCGACAGCGACTCGCGATAATTCTACGCCCAAATGGACGCGCACCCTAACACGGTCGTTTCGCGTGTACACCGTTGTGCGGTGTGTAGGACTGTCCGAGAGCGATGAAACGATACGCCGGCCAGCCGATCGATTGTTACGAGCATGTGGCACCCGCGTTTAAGGTCTCCTCGCGTTCCTCTCGGGTAAACGATCATTAGACGGATTTTACGCGTCCGCGGCGCAAGCGGTTACCCGGGACCCGCGGCCGAGCGAAGAAACTTGTTCCGCGAGGTTCATTGTGGTCATTGATTTAGTTGGCATCTGATAAATGGTTTACCGCCGCGATTTACAATGAGAATTCCGAAGCGACGACGTCGAGTCGCGTGATATGTCGTCCGCAAATCTCGCGAGGGTTGGGGAACGCCGGAGCCGTAATACATTCGCGGACAGCGGATGCAAATTCGCGTTTTACTGGCTCCGGTAATTCCAGTAATCGCCGGGGACCGCGGCGATGAAAGCAGGGAACGGCAAGAAAGTAAGGAACACAGTCGTTTAATGCCCACGGCGCACTCCGTATCCGCATAAACATCCGCGGCGGTCTCGGCAACGCGTTTGTTCCGATGCGATCGCCCGAACGCTTTCTGATTTTAGCGAAACCTCGCATTATATAAGACCGAGATAAGTTTCAACGCGTGATTGGCCGTGCGCTAAACGGTTTTCCCCGTAACATGTTGATACTTTTACGCTCCGGAACACGCAGCGCCACGAAAACGAAGAAAAACATGGAGACTCCAAGGGGTGATTTCACTGAACTCGAAACTCGATCCAAGCAAACATCAGCGTCGCTAATTTCGTTCTTTTTTTTCGCGAAAGCGGAGCTACTTTCTTTACACTCTCGTGAAAGTAAAATGCCCATTTACGTCTAATAAATTCTTCACGATGAAATACACTACCGAATAACTTTGTTTCTTTACTTCTTGTCACTTCTAGGAGTTCCTACGGCTTTATAAAAATCTCGGTGAGCCGTAAACGCGCGACGATCCGCGACCTGGCAATAGGAAAACGGCAATTATTACGATTATTAGCCCGTGGAGAATAAATTATACGAAGAGGACGATTAACGTGGGGCCGGGGCCGCGTAGAGTCGCTTGATTTCCGACCGATATCTAGAATTCGGCTTCTCGGGGACGGAATAAACGGAAGAAAAAGAAAAATGGTCGGGACACCGCAGAAACAGATCGAACGAGTTCGTTTAGATGGGATTCCAGCACTCACCTGGATTGCCCGGCCCGCTGAAGGGCGGTCCGTGAGGATGAGGGGGCGGATGGGCACCGAAGAATTCATGGTGAAACGCCACGGGCCCGCCGTAACCGAATTCGAACTTCTCCGCGCCGAAATATGGAAAACCGGGCGGCGGTCCGTCCTCGCCGCCCAGAGCACCGGGATTCAGGTTCAGAGGGAAGCCCCTCATTTTTCTGGAGCCGCCGAAGAACGGGCTCCTGCCCATCGACGTCAGTTGTTTTAACCTGCGCTCCTTGCTCCTCTTATTTTGAAACCAGACCTGCGCAAAAACGGGCGCCGATCAAACGCGTCCGTTCGGCTAGCCGCCGCTCGACGATTCGCCGTCCAACTTTCCGTTCCTCGGGGAAAGATGGACGCCAATCCGTCGGGCAACGAGTCGGCGAGCTCTGGCGAGCTCTCTCGTTCAACGATTTTTTCAGAGTATCGCCGATGCAGGCCTATAAAGACGTGATTATTATCTTTGTTTCGTGTTCGTTTTATGGAAGAGAATTATTTTTCAATTTTATTAGCCTGCCGGGGTTCGCAACTTGTATCTCGTAGAACTGAAGATTTCATGATACGGTTAGAGGTTCCGTGGGAAATTAAGTATCCGAGGTCCCACAGTTTCGAATGTCTGTGAAATGTTCGTTTGAATACAGTTCTAGGAATGATAAAAGTCGAATATCGTAATCTTGATACGTTGCGAACCGCTGACGTATTTAGACACGGCGGTTTCAGATCTTAACGCGCACAATGTTTTATCACCCCTTTCGCTGCTGGCGAGTACAGTCATCACTGGATCAAATCGCACTTCCTTTATCACAATCGGGAAGGAAAGAAATCAAGAAAAGGTATCGAGAAAGTTCTTATGACAGAATTCCTTTGACAAATCACAATGTAAGTGCGACACGGCCGGACGCGAAAGCGCGACGGATAAATTCTAGTCGCGGAGAAAATTGTGTCACAGGGACTTTTCTTGTGATATTTTTTTAATGGCCATCGTAAAGGAAGTACGACATTCGTTCCATTAGCGTCAACTACCCCGTTCAAGCCTACGCGTTTCAGTAACGAAATAACTTTCTAATGGTCGAGCCCGGCTAAAGTCTAAGGGGGAACAAGGAGACGTGTATGAACCTGTATCACTCTCATGGGCAAGCCGGTCTCTTTCGCTAACTGTTCCCTGATGTGCCTGGTGGGTTTCGGAGTCGACGAAAAGGCCGACTTCAGGATCTCCAACTGTTTCGCCTTTATGGTCGTTCTCGGGCCTCGCCTCTTCGAACCGGCACCGCCGTCACCGCTACCACCGCCAGCACCGCCGTCAGGACTCTTGTTCTCCGTTTGACTATCCCTCGTCTCGGGATCTCCGTCTAGGGAACCTTCGAGCAACGCAAACCAAACCGTTTCATCATCGATTTACAAAAACCAACGAACCGTTCTTCTGGTTAGAGCAATCGTTACATCCCTTCGTTTCGAATGAAATCGAAGGAGGATAACACCAAAACTACCAGACGGGTCAAATTGACCCATTTCAGAATTTTTAATTAGTAACTATTTAAATTATAGTAAGACTTTTGCGAAAAATTGTAAAGTAAATTTGTGTATTTGTACAGATACAACAAGAAGGAACCCATTAGGTCTTGAGAAATATATTTTGCTGATTTTTATAATAACTTAGAAATAAGTCACTACAATTGTTCGGTAGTTTTGGTGTTAAGATCATTCTTTGAGTAATTAATATGTTAGAGGGAAACCTTTGCTCTTGGGAGGTGACTGAAGTTTGATGGGAGTCGCTTAGAAGCCAATGCGGTTTAGTGTAAGACAAAGATTGAGGACATCAATGCTTTGGCTTCTGAAATTGTTATACATATTCAGAGGATATAAAAAGAAGGGCTTTCTGACCTAGACACAAAGAAAAAAGTAATACATTCTTTAATAACTAAGAATATTATTTATTCCGTTGAAATTGACAAAAATCAGAAAATATCAAATACTAGACTTAACCACATTAACTTCTGAGCGACTGTATGCACTATTAACCCTTTGCACTCGGAAATTTCTCATTAGAAATATTTAACATTCTTTGACAAGACAAAGACGATATTCCTTGAAACTAACCCAACAGGAAATCACAATTACATTGAGGAACAAAGCTATTTAATTCCAATATTTCACGTATCGAGGCGTTATACAAACATTAAATATCAGATTTTATAGTTTTACTGCGTCAAATAAAGTAATGACCGCGCATTGCTTAATTTCTCTACATTTTCTCATTAGTTAGTTCCAAAGAAAGCGTACTCATCGAAAAACGCTGAATATCTAAAAACCGACTGCAAAGAATTGAACCTTCCACATCAAACTGAAAACCAACTCGATCCTTTCAAACTCCAAACGAAAAAACAAATCCGAAAGCGATCTTAGAATCCGCAAAGTCTACGAGTTCGAATCACAAGCGAGGTAGAAAACAAAGGGTTAAATCCCGCTCGGGGCCTGCTGAGTGGATTCCCGGCAGGAGTCATCGGCTGAACAAACAATAACATTTTTCGGGGGCATGGTTCCTTAATAACGCGCACACGCGAACGCGTACACGATATACATATCTCGGAATCTCGATCAGCCGGATCGAGGTAACAACAATCGGAGCCAATCCCCCGGAAGCGATGCGAAACCCCCGTCGGATTATCGTGGCTGCTCTTCGGTTGAAAGCTATACTCGACCCGTTGCTCGTGTACGTGTGAGCGCGTTTACACGCGCGGTCCTTTTGCGAATGCGAGCGCGCGGCAACGCACACGCGCGCACCGCCGAAACGGGGGTCGAACTCTTCACGATAATCTATATACAGGCCGGGTAGGTATAAGGTCTTAACCACGGGACAAAGAAAATGTTTGGACAGTGTCACGCCGCGCGACGGGGGCCACCCTTGCGCGAAGACACCCCTGGTTCGGCTAGGTCGCAAGAGGAGATGCTTGTACCGGGTGTAGTGCGCGCGACGCGCGCTGGTGAATGTTCAGGGGACTCATTGTTGGCCCCACCGGACCCGATAAAAGAGCAGAGGCGAATAATAGACCGGGAAGACCTGACGCGCGGTTAGTAATTCGTGGCGACGCTACGGGTCGGGCCACTGGGTTTCCTCCCTCGCCTCGAGGAGGGGCTCGAGAACCGGGTCCCGATTAAGTCGTTAGTCGGCACCGGTCAATCGTCCTTTGGAAATCGAGTTTGTCGCCGTCGCGAACGATTTTCTGCTGGCCAACCCTCGCAGTCGAGAGCAAGGAGCGTTCGTTCAGTGTGGAACTCGATTTTTGCGACGGAGAATTGCTGCGGGATAAACGTGTTATAGAAACGGTGGCGCTTTAAAGGATTTCTTCGAGGAGTTGTTTAGATGATTGGTTGGATAAGTGGTTAGGGATTATTCTTTACGTGGGAATGATTCGACTTTTGGTGGGCGGTACCCTATTATAAATAGTAGTATTACTAGTAGCGGTAATGGTGAAAGATGCCGAGAAAGTCAGGAGGAAAGCTTGAAATGCAAGTTTTCGTATAGCAATCTACGGGAATGGGTGGGGTGAAACGTATCGATTACCCTGACTTCGATCTGTCGATCAGAATCTGAGTCTACGAAGCTTCAAAGAAGATTTCTAAAGGTTATAAACCCTCGATCCTCATCCCACCTCCCTGAAAAAGGTTTGTCAAAAGATGGAATTGCAGGCTTACCTTGATCCTCCGAGTCTTCCTGCTTGCAGGGATCGTTTCCGAGAGGTAGATCGCCAGTGTGGCCAACCGTCTGGTCACCAGGACCACCCGGGCCCAGATTATGGGGCCCCAGGTGGGGGCCACCGACACCACCGTGATGATGGTGAGCACTACCGTCCTCGTCCTCGTCCTCCGATCCCGAACCCATCAGCGAGTCGCCTCCTGCCGAAAGGTTGGACGATTCTGCTCGTAAACGATTCGAACCGTGCATTTATAATCACTTCAATCATCGAATCATTGAGTCCGAAAAGAGCGCCAGTCACTTTTCCGTTCAATGATCTGTCGTTCGTTGCGCGGCTCGGGACGCGATTCGAGCACTCTCGCCGCGTCGCAAGAAAGTGAACGAATCGCGTTGTGTTTCCTACGGAACCGAGGGATTACGGAGAAAAATCGCCACATTTCAGTGAAAGAATCTGAATTTCTCTCGAAATCAGTGATTCGATCGCCACTCCGGCGTGACTCTGTGCTTTCGAGGCGATACGAAAGCTTAGAGTACACTGGCCTCGATGGTAAATGGCTGTAATAATTTTCCCTGTGATTCTATTATTAACACTAGAACTATCGAGCAACAATACTGAGATACTTAGGAAAGTAGATTTCTTGAGATTTGAACAGCTTCTTATTGCTGTACTTGCACAGATTCAGGAATTTTGAAATTTCTCACGAAAGCACTCTTAGCATCTTAATAATGGGGAAATAAGAACCTTGAAATCGGTCATTTTGTGCCGTCTGGTGGTTCTAGTGTTAAAATAGATGTTTTTACTATCTTGCATCGGAATCAACGATGAACAGGTTCATTCGACAATCTGTTGGAAGAATATATTACGGCAAACTGACATCTACAAAACCTTTCGTTTTATCAGCCGCACAACACTAGATTCATCCGATCTATCAATCCGGCGAGTATCAGATTTCATGAATATTGTTCCTTAGCAAATTTACGTTGACCCCGATTGATGTACCGACACGTACGCGCGATTCCGGCGAAACGTACAACAATCGACGTCGGTAAATCCGGCATCGAGCACTGATAAACTTTCCGCGACGCTAAACTATAAACAATCAGCCGCATTATGAACGCGCAAAATCAGCGCTCTGATAGCGACGAAAGTTTATCCCCATTTGTGCACCGGACACGCGAAAACGTCCGGCGCGTAGAACCGCCACGCTCTCCGCGTGTATCCATCCGGCGTAACGTACCGACGTCAAACAACACGGATAACACGGGCAAAAATTAACTGTTATCGGAATATTATATGCAAAGTGTCTTCACAAAATTCGACCGGATCTCGAAATGACGTCGATCAACGTCAAGTTTAGACGGACAAAAGCCTCGGGGTGCGCGACAGCGAACCCGCCGCCGGGGGTAGGTGAACATCATTTATCAGCGGTGCGAGTAAATTTGTCGATGCCCGGTACGAAATTACCAATTAAACGCGATTACAATTATTCGCTTTTGAATAACGCGGCCGGAGGGCGGCGCGCCGCGGCGATCGATAGTTTTTCGAAGAGTAGCAATTTGCCGATCGCCTCTCTTTCTCTCTCCTCCGCGGCCATTTTTCCCCCTCGGATCGTAATTTCGCGTGTTCAGCGACAAAAGACGGTTAAAAGTTATCGGACAAACGTTCCTGATTAATCGACCCGGCCGCCGCATAATTGCTGCGCTTTTCACGCGCGGCGCCGCGCAGACGATCACCGCGAATTCGACAACTGACAAATGGCCGGCCGGTGATAGAGATTAATGTCGGAAACGGGGCGGCACATCCAGACGTCACGATGTTTGATCATCGAAAACCGGCGATTCGTCGGTCGCCGATCGCCGAACGCTTTTCGTCGAAGGCCGGGCCCCGCCTCGGGGATACTCTCCGCGGAAAACGCCGGTGGACCTTCCAGGTATGCGAATCGTGACTACGTCCTACGTGACATTGACGTTTTATCGGCGCCGTAATCGGCTACGTGCACACCTAGCCGCGGCAAAAACCGTTCGAGAGAAATTGTTAAACCTTCCGGAGGCCCAGGTTTTTCGATCTAGAACTTGTTTCCGTACCAGTTAATTGAATCGTGTTTTGACATATTATCTTATTGATCCATTCATCCCACTCGGATAGTATCGAAGTCGCAACTGATCAAGTGAGAAGTAAAATTAACATTTTATCTGATCTGACATTAAGAAATGCAGCGATCAAAGTGTAATCGAACGTTTACATCGATATCCGATCTTCGAATTTAGAGAAATAAACGAAACTTCACGTTCAAACTGTGACTAACGATCAAAGCGTAATTAAACGTTTACAATTGCATATTCGCAACGTTTACATCGATATCCTACATTCCTCCAATTCGAATTGAAAGCAACAAAAGAAGAAGCTTCACGTTCGACAGCTTTGGTAGTAAGAATCACAGGTGCCTTCGATAAAGAGGTCAACTAACGAAATCCTCGCCGAGAAATTGATATTCCCCGAACCGAGACGATTCTCTAGCTGAAGCACTCCCGGATGATCGCCGCGGGATCACCGATCGAGACGCCAGGACGATTATGACGCGTCGGTCTGACGCGCGCGTAGAACGCGCCGAGGACGGGGCAGCGGATCCCGCGCTCCCCGCCGCGAGAAAACGAAAAAGAGACGGGACGTTCTGCGGTTTCGACGTCGGCATCGAAGCGACAAAAGGTTCGCCCCTGCCTAACGACCTTTCGGTTTTCGTTTCACGGCTTACACACGAGCTGGGCCCTCGTGAAACCGAGCTGCCTCTTCTCCCTTTCGCCTTCTCCCCTTCCCCTCTCGCCAAGCCACTTTTTCTCCCCCTCTTTCTCTCGGTTACTCGTTAGGCTGGTGGCTGACGGCGCGGGTACACGCACCGTGTTTTCACAGCTTGCCGTTCGACCGGGCTAAAACCCCCGTGAAAAACCCACCCCCGGCCCCTCTTTTTTAGAACGAGCCTGACTCCGTGAAATCTCGGGCGTCGGGCGCGTCCAACCGTGATCCCCCGACCCTTGTGCCCCGCGTTTCGAAAAAAAGAACGAGGGCAGAAATGAAAATCGTGACACTCGTCGAGTTTGTTTCTCTTCGCGTCGCGGAAACTGTTCCGGTTTGCTTCCGGACACTGCTCGGCCACTGGTTAACGCTAGAACTGCTGGACAGGTAAATGACTTGTTCCTGATTTCTTGTTTCAACCCTTTGCACTCGAGAGACTCTCAGTGCACTTTCAGTTTTGATACAGCAAAACTATGAAGTTGAACATTTAGTATTTTAAATGAAACTTTGTATTGCTATGTGGAATATTTAAATAAAATAGCTTTGCTTCATACTGTGAATTATCGTTAAGTTAGTTTCAAACAATGTCGACTATATCTCGTCGGATATTGAATACTTCCAGTCAAAAACTTTCAAGTGCAAGGGGTTAATTAAATGTTTACTTAATTGTTGAAAACCTTCAGCTGCTTTTCTGAGGAACTGTACACCCCTTGTCCTATATCTGATGTGATGGAAATTTTTTGAACTGCATTTGATAAATGTTGTTCGATTGTTTTGAATATAGATTAGATATTTTTCTGTCGTCAATCGTCAAACTTTAGAGTAATCGTGGACATATAAGTATCAACATTTGTTCTCTTTCTAATGAATGATTAACAATACAGCAGTTTTTCGAGCACAATGGCGAAAGAAAGCGTAGGACAAGGGGTTAAGCGAATTGATATAGTGACGAGATAAAATGCAAGTCAATCGAAATCTTGATAAATGTTCGTTCATGGTTTCCACGAAAAAATAGCAACTAATCGATTCGACTGTTCGGAAGTTCTAGCGTTGACGTGTTGCCGTACGAGCATTCCGTGCGACCGTCTCGGCGAGATTGACGCTCAAGCAGATGCCAGATCGCCGCAATGATAACGCTGTGAACTGAGCTTGAACGGTTTTATTAATTTCTAGCTGCGGGTTTCTTGGATGATGATTATTGAAATGAAGATTCTATGCGTTTGCAATATTCATGTATGCGCAATGTGATGTAACGAACTTCATTTGAATTCAGAATCATGTCTGTGCCATTTTTATCGAATTGTAATTGTTGCGAAACGATGATGTTTCCTTTGATGATACGAAACCGAGACTTTTTGTGATTTCGTAACGTTTCACCGCAGCTGATTTATACTTAATGAGAATCGTAATAATCATGAACGGGATAGTGCTTTAAATTAAGCATCAATGCATCATTCCTGTTGTTTTTGAGGACCTTTGATATGATATTCATATCCTGGACACATTTTATAGCTTGTTGCATTGTACACATCGTCTTCCATTAATACATTGCTAATCAATTTTACCGACACCGTTAAACTATTCACTATTGATGTACTGATAGAATCTTGATTACCTCGATCATCATGATTCTCAATATCAAGGCTTGCATTAGAAGAGCAATGTCACAATACATTCAATGCACTTGAGTTTCAATCTACCGACACGTTAATACACTTGATTATAACTTTCCAATTAAGTACACGTATCCACAATACAGAAAACTTTGTTCCATTTTGTAAGACTGACTACCAACGCCAGCGTCGCAGCCAACGTGTCAATAACTTTTCTAGATACGAACTCGCCGAACGATCAGATACACCGAGTTTACGAGATCCGTCATCTCGAAACTTTGCCTTATTCCCAAGTTGCAAACGAGGAAGAAAGATCCGCCGGCACAGGTATACAGCCTCGGCGGCGAAGGTATTCAAACAATCCAAACAAAGGTAGCGTAACGTTGCGAACTGTTTATCAGGACTGTCTCAAAGATCCTTAGAAACGCTGCGAGCGATTCATTGATACAAGCGTAGAATTCAAACTACACTTCGAAGTAGAACCTCAGAACAAATATAAAACAAGGAACACGAGCATTCGTGCGCCAACAACTTGACAATCGAAATTACATTTCTCATATCATTAAATCATCGCTTTCAATCTCCGAACTTCCCTCCGACAAGCTAACACCAAATTATCGTAACCGAATCCAGACTAGAATGCCCGCGTAAATACACGTTTGACTCCGGGATAGCTTATGGAACAATCTGTCAAAGCTTTCTACGCTCGTTCCGGCAGACCTGCGGGTCTCGATTTAAAACGACAACGATTACAAAGTAGTTACGAGTTCGCAGCGGACAGCAACGCGGAGTTCGCCGACAAGCTTCTGGCGAGTCGTTGTTCCGCTTAAAATTCCGATCGTTTTAAATCCCAGAAAGAGAGAGAGAGAGAGAGAAAGAGAAAGAGAAAGAGCAAGAGAAAGAGAGAGAGAGCGGTAGAGAGACAGAGGGAATCGATATCATCCCGCGAGCGGTTCCGCAAATCCGATTCGAATGAACGATAGAAACAAAGAGGGGACGATTGTGCTATTGTCTCTATTCACTCTTTCTCCCTGCCCCCGCCCCCGCGCGTTTGTGTAGTCGAAACCCCAGCGGTGGATAACGAGGGACAATGACACTTGTAACTCACCATGATGACCGTGCACGTGATGCGTGTCCGGCAGCGGCTTGCCCGACAGGTAGTCCTGCTTGCAGACGAACTTGTTGTCGTCCAGGACGTAGAGCTCCTCTCCGGTGCTCATCTGCTTCCGACACACCAGGCAGGTGAAGCAATTCAGGTGGAAAACCTTGTCCCTCGCCTTCCTCACGAGGTCCTGCGGGCTTATCCCTTGGAGGCAGCCGCCGCACTTCGTCCCGTATCGCCTGCAACAGGCCCGCGACAACAGACGACACCGTAAATAACCGAAAACAAGTCCCGGTGCTCGCGCATCGAACCGGCGCGGCGCGGCGGCGCTCGAATAACGAGACCTGTCCACCGGTCGGACGAGTTATGCGCCGGGTAACTGGATTTCACTGGGATTAACCGATTCGGAGGTGAATTTCGTGGGAAGGACGACATCGCCGATCGTACGAGAACATTGGAAATCTGGCTAGGAGTCGAGAGGATCCCAGGCAGTAAACAATGTCTTGAGGGCCGAGGAAACTTAGGGGCAGTCGATTTGCGTGAAGGACGAGACTGTGCAGACGCAGTGTCCTTCGTCAACGCTGTCGATGATCGTCGAGGGCCTGCAGATGTTGAAGTTGCAATCAGGGACGAGCGGATGAGGACAAGGACGCTTTTCCTGACAAGGGAAAGCTGGCGATCTTGCGAGGATGGGGATCGACACGGGATCTTCTGTGGAGGACTGGCGCGAGGATTCTTGTAATCGTACTCGTACGAAGCATCGCCTTGGTACGCGCGATACGCGATTTTGTGAAGATCGATGTAGAAATATACGTATTGCAAACACTATACAGTGTCTTAGCGTCCTGTAGTGTTTCTATGGTAATTAGATTTGGATTAGCGGAATGAAAGGGATTCTAATAATCGGATGTGTTAGAATGTTCATGTGTAAGAGCTTTAGTGTCGTTGGAGGTGTCACCGAAAATATGGAAGAATTGGTGTTTGAATATTGTATTACTTCAGTTGTCAGTTCGACGTAGTTACAGGGCTATAGTTTTTATAGGATTGTAGAACTAGAATGAACGTTTGACACGCGTTTCGTTCGTACCTATGATCATTCACGTTAAGGAGATAACAGCCTTCACGTTCGAAAAATCTATTTTATGGAATTTAAATTGCAAATTTTATTGCCCGGTAGATTCTGGAAGCGACTGTTTGTTTAATGGATAGAAAAGGAGAATTTCGTGTGCCGACGCATCGGGCAGGCGTGGTCCCCATCGTTACACGAATATTACGATAAATCACGTCACAGTCCCGTTCCCGAGGAGTCGGGGCCCGTTAAACCTACAATTTTCATTTGAACCCACAGAAAGCCGAAGTTTTTCGATTTCTCCCGGCGCTGGAAAGCCGGATAATGAGCGCACGCGTCTCCGCGGGCTTTTGGGCGGACCGTGATTAATCGTTGAACGCGGTTTCCAGGCGCAAGTTCCTCCCGGATTCCAGCTTCTCCGGCGCTGCTTTCTTTTTCTCGGTGTTATGTAACCAGTTGCGCCTGTAACAACGCGAAACCACGCTCGCCTCCGCGCCGCTAACGCGTTAACGTGGATTTAACCCTTTGTCCTCTAGCAGTTATGTTATATTCAGGTTGGTAAGCGCTTGGTCTCTATGCTCCTTTATTCGTGATACAGCGATATCGTTTTAACCGTTTGCACTGGAGAGGCGACTATTAGTCACCAGTTGATTCGATTCAGCGGAATTACAAAGTGCTATACGTAATTTGATTCTATTCTCATTTTGCATATTAATCTTAGCGGACGAATGTCGACATTTCGGAGAGATCTAATGTTCAGATTTGGAATACTAAGTCGCAAACAAATGATTTAATTATACAAGCAGCAAGAAATCGATACGTTGTTTCCGCTACTTTTATTATTCAAGCAATCGATGTATAATTTAGCCTCATCTGCTGGAGGTTTTAGGTATTTCAAAGAATCTTCGTTCGCGAAGGGTTGAGCTTTATAAAATGTATGAATATATGAAATATTAAAATGAAATAGATCTGTTCCTTAATTTCAAAGGACGTCGTCTGTAGCTTATAAGTATTGAATACTTCTAGCGAGAAACTTTCCAGCGCAAAGGGTTAATTATGCGCCACGATGTAAACAAAGCCCACGGTTGCACATGGTGAATGTGATTTATTTCCGTCGCGCTCTCACGAAGTCTCAATAATTATTACACGGACATTAATGGCCCCATCCTTGCCAAAACCATTATAAAATGTGTCACAAATTATCCCTGCTAAAATTATAACAGAATCTGCCACAAAGTCCCAGCAGCTTTGAAATGATAATATCCTTGGCAACATTATAATGTAACGCGTCACAAAGTGTCAGTATTTCTTGAATGAAACTATCATTGTCAAAAGTAACGTCGCGAGAGTTAACCCTCCGCCCTATGATTTACTTCTTAACTATCAATAAACCTACTTCATCCTTAATAATTTATCAAAAAAAGGAACAATCTTAATGCTTACTCTATGTCCACGTTCGCTCTAAAAGCAAACAATTGATAATAGAAAAGTAACACTTAATTTATATTTCTCAAAAATAAATAACGCTCGGATTCCTCAAATTCCGTTGAAAGTTTTCGTCACGAGTCTGGCACGATATAGCAGGTTAATCCTCGCCAACAATTTCAAACAGGTCAAAGAACGTTAGCGACTATTCCTCCTTAATTAGCTGAAAAAGTCGCTTTTACTCGATCACCGTCGTCACCTGAATATTCCATTGATCCACTCTCGTTCGTGTTATGATTTTCCCGCCGTCGCGATCGCGTCGGGCACGTGATCAGGCCGCAGCGTCTTCCGCGGACAGAACGAAAACGAAAGTCAATGTTGTGAAAGGGAAGACGTTTATTGGCCCCGATGCTTGCAAGTCCTGTCATTAAGCCGCGCGACTCGCAAACGTCGATAAAAGAAATATGGCGCTTTTAAAGAGATGGGACTTTAACGTCCCGATAGGGCATAAAAAGTTAAAACCCTTCGGTGCCGTAAAAGCGCGTCTCGCGGTTACCGGCGGCCGACCGGTCGATTTTTTTCAACGGGACGCGTCCTAGTTGTTAATTTCGCATTAGTCGTTCCTTCTTTTTCCCCAGACCGTCCCGTTTCTTTGCCGTAAAGCGCTCCACGGTGCCCCGGGGGGAACCGAAAGAAACAGATTCGAAGAGAGAGGGTTGATTCATCTTAGAGAAATTCACTTTGGAATGCTATGCGCCGAGCGTAAAACTTCCGACGATTTCTGCGTCATTCTGCGAGCAGCGCTTCGTTTATTGTAAATTCATTAGGACGACGAAAAAAAAAGGAAAGAAAAAGAATATTCGGAACAGTTCTGTGCAGTAACCGTGTAGATCGTGCCCCGATAATAAACGCGAATGCGGCGGATACGCGTTTTTGCTTTATTTCGTATTAGCGATCGCTGCGAAACGTTTGCGAGATATTTGTCAACAATGTTCCCCGGCAGCGACGACACGAATTTCACGTTCTGTTTATCGAATATGTCGATGTAGTTTATTTTAAGGGGTGAATCATTTAATATTGTAAGGCAAAATAATTCGCGAACGAACGTGAAAATTGAATTATACGTGCACATATATGAATTATAAAATTCAATATACAGGTAAACACAAATAAAATGAATTTTTAATAAATAATGGAGAATTTCATTAAACGTTGGATCGATGAAACGTTGAACTGCGCGTGAAAATTGTTGCGTTGAACATTTCTCTGTGATTCGTGAAAACGGGTGAAAACTTCGACCCGTCGGGTTTTTTGGCAGAATTTGAAAGTCTCGTTTCTTCGCAAAGTGTTCACCGCGTTTGACGGGAACGGGCGAAACCAATAAATTAACACAGCGCTTCGAAAGCAATGGACCCGAGCCAGAACATTCTAAGAAGGTTGATTAACATATTGACTTACGTCACAATCGTGCGGGTGATACCATAAACACGTTGCTGGAAGTCTTAGCCTGTCATTACTTTTTTATATCCTAACAGCGAGCATAGAAGGCAAATTTATAGGACTTTAAATTACAGGCTTCTAATGTCGACAGGGCGTAATATTATACAGTCACTCGCAAAACTGGGCATTCAAATAACCAACAAAAGCATAAACATCTCTTATCGCCGAATGAAAATCGTTAAATCGACTTTTTACAAACGCAATCGTAAACGGTCAACACTAAATCCTAAATTAATCTTTTATCAGCACTTCCTTCATGAACCACTCCGACTGCGTCGAAAAAAAACTCTTGTTTACCTAACTCTCTTACAATACCGTACCAACCTCATATCAAAACCTCGCGCGAACTTCAGCAAACATGAAAGACCACTAAATTCCCAGTTCAAACTAAACATTACTTTTCTACCGATCGTCATGCTTTACAACCAACATAGACACAGAATTACCCTAAAGCCCCCTTCTTTTCCCGGCGAATAACAAAGAACAAAAAATACCGTAAACCGCAACCGCGAAGAAAATCGTAAACCAACCGGTCGAACCCTGATCGATCGATCCCCGCGTCCCCTGGATCGCCGGAGTGCCCATCGAAACGTTAACACCGAATTTCCGAGCGATCCCCGTGGCGACTGTATGGAAGCCGCGCTCGTCTCGACGTCGAGTAGACGCGCGTCGGCCTCGTCTACGGGACCCCGTTGGAACCAGCACGCACCACATACATAAACTGGCAGGGTCCGTGGCGAATCGTGGCCGGGACCCACCCCCTTCTTTTTTTACCGGGTCCCGGCTGTCCTATATTTCTTGCTACACGCCAGAATTCCAGCGTGGGCTCTTTACGCTCTCCTCTTTAAGGGAGCCCGTATAGCCCACACCCCCTTCTGCCTCGACCTCACCGCTCGACCCTCCCCCTCGCGTCCCGCCGGCCCCGTAACCCCCGCCGCCGGTCGTTCGTCGTTTTCTCACACAGCCAACGAAGAGGACCCACGAAACCACCACGTAAGCCTTTCTATTAATGATTTTTACGGCCAGCCTCCGTTTCTTTTTCTTCCACGAGGAAGGAAGGACCTGCTGCGCCTCGCGCGCTCCCCATAAAAAGAGAAAATCGCGGCGGGTCGGAAGGGGTGGCCGCTCGAGGCGACTCGCTTTCTCTCTCACTCTCTCTCTCTCTCTCTTTCTTTCTCTTTCTCTTTCTGTCTTTCTCTCTTTCTCTGTCTTCCTGTACCTCTCTCTTCCTCCCGTTTCGGTGACGTATGCATTCGTGAAGGTTGACACGGGCCCGGGATAATTGCTGTAATTAATTAAATAATTCCTGTAATTAGACCAGCCCGAGGATCGGTACGCGTGAGGCGGAGGGGGTGGTAGGGGGAGCTTCGAGTCCGGTGACAGAGAGACTATGTTGAAGCGGCTGGCTGCGTGAGAGAGGACACGGGGGAGGAGGGGCGGAGTGCAGACGGCGGAGATGGACCTTCTGCCCGGTGCTACGGTGCGGCGTAATGACCGCCGGTCAAGAAATATCCCCGAGCTTCTGCTTCCGTGAGAAGATTGTTAGGAACTGCGCGTACCCGCTGCTAATTTGGACAGGTTGATGAATAGTTTGAAAAAGTGTGCCGGCTGATTATAGGATGCTACCCGCGTAAGTACGCCGCGTAATAGTTATAGATGACCGCGTCGATCGATAAAACTGGCCCGCAGCTTGTTGAATTTCGCCGGTCTTTTTTTCCGTTCGTTTTTTCGCGGCCGTCACGCCCGCCTACCCCTTCTTCTTCCGTTGGCTGCTCTCGCCCGTTGCGGACAAAAGGCTACTTGGCCGAAACGATACGCTCGTGGATGGTTCCGCGGTTGATCGAGGAGGAGGATGATGGATGGAGGAACGTATTATCGTGCACGGCCGGTTCCCGGTGTCCCTAAGTGTATATTCGAAGGCAGTATCGCGTCTCGTGTGGAACAACGTTAAGATTGCGTTAACAGTTAAATGGGGAAAATATTAATCGCGTTTTCTCAGCACGCAACCGTTGGTTAGTTGACGCTAAAAATTATAGGAAACATATTATCTTACTTCTTAACGCTGTCTTCGCTTGTTTCAGTATACAAGCGAAAATTTATGACAGGTAGTATTGCAGGTGAATTGTAAACAGAAGTCCTAGATTTTCCGAAAGCCGAGGAGTATTACTAACATTAAAAACGGGGAACACAATCTTCACCGTGACGACGCGTTTCACTCGTTAACACGTTGACCATGGTAGTCACCGATAGCTTACAAACCGTTTGAAAACAATTATAAAGAGAAAACCGATGTCGAATGAAAATATTCAGCAAGGTAACCAAATAATAGTGTAACTTAACCCTTTGCGGGCGAAGATTCTTTTGAAATACACGAAACCTCCAGCGGGTGAAGTTAAATTATACATCAATTGCTGAAATGACAGAGAAAAAGGAAACTACGTGCTGATCTCTTGCTGTTTGAGTAATTGAATCATCTGTTTGCGACCTAGTCTTTGAAACGTGAAAGTTTCATCTCGGCAAACTGTCGACATTCGTCCGCAAAGGGTTAAAATCCAATAATAATAATTTCGATACCGTCCGCCTTTGTTACGAAGAAGCAACATTATACAACACGCCGAAGATTCTCATAGCGATCAACCTGTTAACAAAACCATCCGCGTCAACATTCGGACGAGCCGCGAAGAAGGCGGTCGGGTCGTTGGAGCGTCCGGCATTTCCGGCGAAGAGAGTTCATCGGGGAGCTGCAGTTTCCACGGGGCTAAAGAAATAATATGGGTCGCGGGTCACGTCGGACACGCGTTTCCGTCGGGAGCACCGATGGCAATAAAGTAATGGGGCGGTCTGAGGGGGCGGGGTCGCGAACCGGGTCGTCCGATACGGCGTGCACAGTGCCGAGGGAAAATTTCCGCGCGGCACGCCGGGGCGGGAATTTGAATGCGCGCCGCTCGACGTCGGAAATGCAGCCGGAGAGTAGCCGGGGCATCAATTGAGATATATTTACTTTCGAAAGCCGGCAGCCCTAAGGGACCGCGGTAATTGCTATAATTAATCGCGTGATTCCTGTAATTAAAGCGATCGGGATTGCTGGCCGGGAAGTATACGGGCCTCTCCGTTGCTTCCGTAATAACACGGCCGCGGGAGGATCCGGCCGGACGAATCGTTTTCGCCAGATTTATTGGCACGCGCGAACTAACCGTCGTTGCTCCTACGCGGCTCGATTTTTTCTACGGACACTCGAGGGTGTTTACAATCGCCTGCGTAACCAGAAGTTTTAGCAGGCTGATCGATGGCCGGTGCGCCGACGGAGTCTTCGGCTCACATAAAGAGCTGAATTATCGACTGTGTTTGAATTATCGTTGGATTATCGATAAAGAAAGCTGCAGGATTTCCTTGTTAGCAGTCTAATCGTGTAAGCGGAGTGATTGATGGAATTGATCGTGGTCGTTTTCGATATCGAAACCTGTTTGTCGCCTGCGACTATCCGCTGCGAACGTATGGGGTTACGGAGGAAATGTGAAGGAGAATTTAGCGTTGACTGTTCAACGTGAATAAGGAATATTATGTTCGATCAGCCATGGATTGGTTTATTACTGTACGATTGTTAATTAGAAGCTGGCGAAGATTGACTGACTTTTACTGATATCAAAAGCAAAAGTTGCTGGTGGCAATAACTTTCTTCATAGAGAGATTTGATATTTACACTCGAACCATTCTGAACGTTTCGAACTTGTATACAGAATGAACTTTATCTGTCACTGTCGTGCAATATATTCCAATAAAGAAAAGTCAAAGAACTTATCAGTTCCTCCTAGTTCATCGTCAGAGAAAGCTATAAACCAGTGCGCGTCCACTGCTCAACAATTTCAACGCGGGTGACCAGTTTGAAATTCGGCCGCAGCGTCCGCAGGGTGGTCGTTAATCGCCGCTAATCTTGTTCACGGTAAATCGATTCTCCGTTCGGCGCCGGAGGGAGGAAGCAATCTCAAGGAAAATAGAAATGTCGAGCGCTGACCGCGCGGCCGTTCGTCCGAGAAGTTCTGGCCGTGGTCGAGCGACGACTCAGGTCAGGCGAGATGCAGCGCAGCGCGCGGCGCCGCGAACGCACACCTTGACCTATTGCAGAAACTTTAATTACCGTCCGATTCATTATTTCTCTGTAAACATTCCAACGGCGGCCGCCTCCGTTCGCGTACTCCCGGTGGTGCCCGGCACCAGCGCGCACATGCGCCGGCGTCACGGATACACCGATAAAGGGAATAAACACCCGCGCGATCATTCTCAAGGCGGGAGTCTAATTAACGGAATCCAATTAGCGGAGAGCGCGTGCTTCCGCAGCCAGCCTCTCCGCACTCCTATCCATCTCCTTCGACAATCGTTCCCCGAACTGACCAATTGTTTGACCTGTTGCGGACAAATGTTCGGATAGTTCCGACATTGGAATTGGGATTGTTCTAAATGGATCTGATGTGCTTTCCGGTACTTAATCATTTATTGAGGGATTTATCGAGATTTAATTGTTCACTAAGAGATTTATTGAGATTTAATTAAGAGATTCAATTCTTGATTGAGGATTAGATACAAAATTAAATGCTGTTTGAAGTAATTATATGAGCGCTCTAAAAGTACTATGTTAATGTTTATAGAATAGTCAGTAAAGACTTGCTTATGACATCAAATGTTTCTTAGGAAATCAGACTATTTCTATTGATGCAATTTCAATTTTTGAAGGACCTCGAAACAAAGTATTTCAAATTATTCAAGATAACACGTTACAAACGTAAAAATCCGTGGTCTGTGTACAAGCCTTTGTTAATGCTCTGTCGCAATTGCGTTCAGCTACTACAAAGCGTCCTGTGTAATTCACCAATATAAACATTTCACAAGTAACGAAAGAATAACGCCGAACGAAAATCTCCAGGCGTCACAATAAAAGCGGGACTCGTCATCGAAGGATCGTCAAATAATAAAATATCAAGCATCGGTATCCACAAAATGCCTCAGTGTATTAGTTTCTAACTCACGAGGCAATAAAATCCCAATGTTTAGGTAGACGGTAAACGCGGAATGATGGACTAACTAATTGACGAAAATTTCTATGCGTCGAGTATATATATATACAAATATATACATATCCGCATATATATAAAAGTATATAAATCCGTATAAAACTTCCTGGCCGCGTAGTGTTGTGTCTCAAAGCCATATTTCGTCGGCGGAGGGTTGAAACCGCCATACCGTGCCATCGCGACGGCAACCGGTGATTTCCACTGAATTTCCATGGATCTCTCGAAGATCGTAACGCGGGGCCGGGTTATCGGGACGAGTTTCAACCGAGAGGGCCGATTAATCCGTGAAATATCGACGATTACGGGCGAGAGGGTGAACGCATGCTTGCGAAACGATTCATAACAGTTATGCTAATGTCCCCGGTCGGTCGCGTAACACCGTGAAACACATAAAATCCCGGGGAGCGGCGACGATCCGCCGCTCCGGTTCCCGACCGTGTCCGTCCGTCGTCCCCGTTCCTCGATCAACTTTCTCGGCGTTCGTCGCTTGTTTATTATCACTTTCCCTCCTTCTGCACGCCCGGCCGTGAATGAAGAGGAACGCGCGGCGAGATAGGCCCCGATAATTAAACGAATATCATGTATGGGATTATGTAGATTCGCGAGATAGATCTAGAATCGTGAGCAACCGGGACGTGGATCGGGTCCGGAATGGTTAATTATGATTCCGAGTATTTCTGGCAGTGCTCCGAGTATATATATTATGCCGATTTTTATCCCCTCGGCGCGGAAATTTCCTCCTCGACTTTGCCGTGCATGCTCATAGACAGCACGCCATCGAAATCGTGTGCGGGAGAATGATCGCGCGCCTCCATTGTTCGCGGTAATATTTCCGAGTTCGGCGGAACGGAGTTCGGTCGGATTTTTGAGTGAAAGAAATTCGGTTCCGGTGAATTAACCGTTCGGTTGCGGTGAATCTTTTCAGCGGAATGGCAGAATCACGATTGAAGTTTCCACGGGAATTAGTTGAATTTCGTTACCATTCATTGCTCGGTTTTAATAGACTCCGCAGTCTTCGAGCGACTTTATTCTTCTAACAAATGGCGTCTGGCGGATAATGTAGCGGCAGTTTTGGTTTAACGCGAGCATAGCTTCGCTGATGATTTTCATTGGAGTGTGTTAATCGATAACTTCAATCACCTGGAGCGCGATGATGTTACGCGCTGATCAAAATTCTCGGAGGTTCTGTTGAATAAATCTATCATCTCGATGCGCGGGCAAATTATGCTTTTCGAAATACATCGTACATTCAAGTATCACTATTGAACCTCGACAAATCTGCGGTCTCTTTCGGTCGCACGCCTAAAGTAAGCGTGCACGTAAAAACTCACAAATTTCCTTAACATTCCTTTCCAATGAATAAATGACTTCAAAATACGCTAATTCCCAAAACTCCCTTGACCACGATTGACATCGAAACAACAGCATCAATGTATCCTCTCGTTTGAAGTCCTCTAATCTCTCTGAATAAGAGGCACTGAAACTTTTCATTGAACGCAGAAGCCAACTGTTCCCCCTGGCTCCGGAGAAGCAGTATGACTTAACTGCAGATGGCCGAACGAGGAGGCCCGTCTCCCGTATGTGTGACGCAAGAGGGAGCTCCGTAGTGGTTGGCAAAAACGTTCGCCGGTGCACGCCGTTGAACGCTCGATCGCGATTCAGCGCTATTGCCGAACCTTCCTGGAAGGGAAACAGCACCGAAAATCCTCTCTGTTCCTCTCCGTGTGTCCGCGGCTGGTTTCTCTTTCTGTCGGGCCATGCCGCACCGCGCCACGCCGGCCCCCGTCACGCCCAACAAACTTCTCCTACGGTTCCGTGGCGGGCGTCACGCCGCATTTATAATGTTTCCACGTTCGAGTTTCGACGGGTCCCTCCACTCCCGAGGAGGCCAGCCAGCAGCACCGCGGGTGGAAAGCAAGGACAATGGACCCCTCGTCGGCGCCCTTTCGAGACGGCCGAGAAAAGCCTCGCCGATCTATGATTGCCTTCGATCGTTTCGCCTTTGATTCCCGTGCCTTGCGCGTCCCGTTCCGTCTGGACGGTCTATCTTTCTCTCTTTCTCTTCCCCTCTCCCTCTTCTGTTTTCCGCTTCTCCATCGGCACGAAACAACGTTTCCCAGCGTCGAGACCGAAATGACTCGGTGGATGCCGATTCATAATTAATCCGAACTTTTTATCGATCGTTTCGACGAATTACTGCGTGGGAACTGCTTCGATCGGTATTAAGGAATCCTCCGGCTGAGGGGTATGTTCCTGGCGGGTTGTGTTGGGCGGTGGAAGGAAGGATTTGGTATTTTCGGAGTAGTGACTGGAGAATCAGGAGATTCGCGTGTGAAGATGGAAGGCTTGAACAGGATCTTGTGCAATTCCGAAGGAGGTACGGTAGGATGTTGCTTCTAAGCTGTATGATCCCCTTTTTCGTGTGTTGACTGTGCAAACGGTTTTATCAAAGGATAACGCGCATGTGGATCTTGAATTGCAGTAATTATACATCGTGGAAGTAATGCGAAAGATTTTCAGACAGCCAACATGGCGAACGACATCTGCTCCATTCGAAGCTAAGCTTATTTCTCATCCGAAGTTTCTATCTACCAAGCGCGTGTCCACTCCTACCGCTGTGTTCCATTACCCTTTTCTTCCTCCACGTTGGATACACCCAATCGCAACTGTCGCGTGATTTATTCCCGACCGCGCCACCGATCATCTTAAGTCCCCCAAGACATGTCCTCCAAGCCGGGTCGTTAATATTCCAAGTGACTGCTGATGATGTAACGGTATTCTTCGCGTAATTCGGTGAATATTCCCGCGACGATCCTCGTGCGAACACTAGCCGAGAGGAAGCGACAAGCCGACAAGCAGCGACCTGCGTATTCTTTTATTCGCGCTGTGGACAGTGCGAAGTTTACAATCATCGCCACGATATGCAGGGGTCGTAAATCAAACGTTTAAAATACAACCTGCACTCCTTAGAATCGGTACCAATTGCTGCTGCAAGATCACGGACCGTGTCAAAGATGCTAATCACAGTTCGAAGTCCTGAGAAGATGACAGGGTAAGTCGTGGTAAGATGGCCCATCTTTTTTAAAGAACTCTTACATCATAAATATCATTCATAATTAGTAAAAAGGACACATGCTTTATGAAAGTAAATATACATTAAAATAATGACTAAATAGGCCTCTGTACAAAGTTCAGTATACCATTAAGAACAATTGAAAATATGGATATTTAACAATATAAATGAGATCGAGCCATCTCACCCGGTATTATCCTATGTTTGTCAATTCGTTTGTCCTACCACTTGACCCATGTTAACTTGAACGCTACGCTGATTTTACGGCGTCGCCGTATCTTGGCGGAGACTACGATTTTAAGCGAATCCGCCAGTCTATCGATTTCACAGGTGAGCGATTCTCTTTTTATCAGTTAGGATCGTTATGCTAAGCAAATAGGCCTACAGGGGACCAATGGTGCACTAAGGCTCTCGCCTACACCTTCAGATTTATGGGCAAGCTTCGATGATAGGTTCTGACAGTACATTTCCGTGGGTCGGTCATAATGGATGAGTGTATATACAGAAGTGTATAAATACCAGGAAGAAAGATATTTTTTCATATGTTCACCTGCACCTAGAGGTGAAGGGTAACTTTCTTCGTTTGATCTTTGTAGGTAAGAAACGCCTTAAAGAGGGGTTTTTAGGAATCGAAGCATCAGAACAAAGTTCTCTTAGACGAATGGACTGATTATTAAATTGCAGAAATTTATCCAAAATTTCCATAGACTGATTCAAAGAAATTAATATGGGAAACGAGTTTTGTATCTAATTTCGCACTTTTATTGTTTCTTTCGAATTTTATATGCATTGAGACTCGTAAACTGGCGATCGTGAGGCGATACAATTTTCATAGTTGACCTACCCGTCATAGGCGTTTCACCTTAAACATTTTCTAGTAGTGGTATTGGTGAAAGCATTAGATAAGCCATGAGTTGCTGCCCAACTCGAAATGACTAATTATGCCTTTAGATAACCGAGTACAATTCAAATCAACTTCCTTTCATAAAAATAGGATTTTGAAGCCTTGATAAAGACTTAATTCTTCCGAATGTTTAGAATTCTTGTTTTTTGACATTTCTTAGATAAATTGCAATAATTTTACTTAACCGTAAACGTTTTCGTATTTAATTGTACTATCAGGTTGAACAATAATCTAGAAACTGCCTAAGAGGAGTGATTACATTTCTCCAATAAAAAAAATGAAGGATTACCGAAGCCAGGAGAATCAGATAAATTCTAACACTTTCATTGTTACTGACGCGTTGCGTTCTGTCAGTTGTCTCGATAATGCTACCGACACAACTGTCGCGTTTTTGTTTTCAGCGCACATTGGTCGCGGACATGTTTGTACGCTTTAAAGAAGAATATCACGCCATGATGATATATCTGGAGTTTTTGTTCATTGATTTTTGACAGCCGTTTCACGCAAATAGCGGTTGATACCGAAGGGTATTCAGATACAAAGATAAAAAAAATACTGAAGTTTCATTTTCCCTCCCCGGGGAGGAAAAATGAAATTGCGGTAGTGGCGAGAGTGTTAACTGACTCGCTGAATTGCGGCGATTTAAAAATTCTGGAAATCTGAATACCTCTACACCAATTAATTGTGGAAGTTCGCAAATTTGTAATCTTCATGAAATTGTATCCAACGTGTTCGTCCACATTGGAAAGAGAATCTTGCTAAAATTGAGTCAATAAAGTTGGTACACTTCGAAGTTCGAAAACTTCGAACATTCCGTACTTTAATTGCATCCCTAATTCCGAGCATGTGCAGAGTTCGACGCGCGCAGTTCATTTACCGGCAAACAAGGCACCGTCGGAACTGTCGAATCAGGTTCGAGCAAGTTCGATAAATATTCCGCGGGTTGTTCGATGGTAAATAAACGGCCAAACAATACACCGTGGGAAGGCAGCTTTATATTAGGTTTCTGCATAACTTCCGTCCACTCAATTTAAATATTTCAACTTTATATATATTTTAGAAGTATCGATGCTGATTTACATCGTTGAGAGCTTGGAACGGGGAACTGCGAATTAAAAGACTATTTTACCATCAATCAAAAGCGCGTACTTCTATGACGCGAGCCCACGCGTTGCGATAGTGACACGGAGAATCGTGTCCAACTGCAAATAGAAAGTTATTTCCCATCTGCAACACTCTACGCATTTGACACCGGCAGATTTTCACCGTTTCCGGTTACCATGAAATAGTGCAAACAGAAAAGAAATATAAAAATTCGAAATATAAAAGTTATTTTCTCTTCCCTTTTTTTGCAACCCAAAAATAAAATCGGTACTATTTCGCTATAGATTTCAATTCTTTTTAATCTTCATATCTACTGAAATATTTCAACGAAGAATAAAGGCTAAGTAGGTATCACTTCTCACAAGCATCATTTAGGTTCAACATAAGTAATATATACCAATAAATAATGCTTCGCAATGTGACACCATTCAATATCAATAACAAGCATTGAAAAGAATAATTAACACTTTATCTAGGGGTCGCAGAATAACAAGCTCGTACTATGCAGAAGTATCCGTAGTTGTTACTGTATAGTAAACGTCTAAATCATCGAAAGCACGCAATAATTACTCGCATATTTAAACGCACAACATCTACTCCTTAATACATTACTCAACAAAAAGGACTAAGAGAATAAAAAGAAATTTAAATCCAAATAAGGCAAGTCCGAGATAATTCGACCATGTTTTCATAAAGTTGTAACCACATAAAAATTAACCTTACAACTTAATTGCGATCTTGCAAATAACCGTCGAAGCGAGATACGCTACTGATTTATTCGTTTTATTTAAATATCCGTCTTCTCGCATTCATATTTACCTTAACATACCAACATGCCCGATCTCTCTTTACGCTGGGATTACCCCGGACTTGCTATACCCAAAAGTGCATGAATGAAACGATTACACACGCAAGAACGTCAGCATCAATATTCAGTTACGAAAGGCTCTACGGTAATCCGAGGTGCATACACAGACACACGCGGCACGTACGCATAAATTATTTAGAAAAAATCGAATTTACAGAAGTCGTGCCCTAGCGAACATCGGCCCAAGCACAAGTTATATAGCCCCGGACGCTAGCCTCGGCCCTGAGTGTCACCGTGACACCGTCATCATCTCCCCTCCCCACGGGGCCGCCAGTTAATGTTTTCATCGGTTGTATTTCGACGACGGCGCGGACCATATTTTAAGGTAATAATTTTCGGCGGGTACACAACGAACGGGCCATCGACCGCAAGCCACGGCAGTCGAGGCGGCGCGTCGAAACGGGGACATCGGTCCTTTTGATCCTGGACCCTTTCGGGGCCCCCACGGGCCATTATCGACCTTTAAGGACCTTGCTGGCGACTCGTAGAGCCGGTTACCATAACCGCGTACCGTTTCTCTCCGGCCCCGATACCTTCGGACCTCCCGGAGGTGTTACAGTATTCCCAACAGCGATTCGCTGAAAGAAGGGTGGGGGGACGGTGAGGGAGGAGGAAGAGGGAGAAGAGGTGGAGGAGGAGGAGGAAGGGGAGGAGGAGGAGGAGGAAGAGGGGAACAAGCTCTCGTTCGAATCGAGAAAGGACATCGATAGATTCGTCCCGTGTCGTGGGAATCGACTCCCGATTCGCCTCCTCCCTTTTCGTGCTTCCATTTCGGACCTCGCGGCTTCGTTACCCCGCCACTTTTCATTCGTTCGTTCCTCCGTTTATTCGTTTCGGTTGATTAAAGGTCCGGGATCGAGATTCTCTAATTATCGCGATTTTAATATACTCCCGTGCCCTGAGAATTTTACTGAAATGTACTTGGCACGGCGCTTTTGTCCGCTCGTTGAAATCACCGGGGTAGATTAGCGATCGTTTGAATGGCCGTGACGCGATGGATCCTTCCACCGGCCCCCGATCGTTCTGAACGGAGCCCGGGCGAAACACGGAGCGGCAGTTGATTAGACGCGAAACAAATTATGATAATTTGAATGAATACGCTAATAAGTGAAACATGCCCGGGGTACCATTTCGCGGGAGTTTATCCGCCGAGGTTTCAGGGTACCGCGAACGTTTCCTTTTCGCCTTTTTGTTCGGTTTGTTTGGATTCGCCGATAGCCGGAGGGGTTTTTTGATTTCTGAAATCGGCTGGAATTATCTTCGATCGGAACGACGTTGTGCGAAACTTCGGAATCGAAAGGTGACCAAGTAGAATTGAAATTGCGGTTCGTTTTTGAGGAACTGGTGAATGGAGGCTTGGTATGGAACAAGCGGACAACGAGTCGCTTTCGCGTTCGACGTAGAATGAGGTAAACTCAAGGATGCGACGAGTCAGATCTCTGTTACATTCTAATTAGACGAAGTTCGAATTGCCTCCGTTAAGAATATTCGTCATTAACGACTGTACAATAAGATGCAAATTGATGCAACGAAATTAGGATCCGCGAGGAATAACTAAACCCGAGGGCCGAGGAGCGTACGGTCGCCGTTGTGAGGATTGACCCAGTTTACCTTGACGTCTCGTAAATCAGGAGAGAAAAGTGCCATTACCAGGAGGTATCGCTTGAATATAAAAACAATTTCTGGTTACGTTAACAGTAGTCCGGGGGTAAAACGGTTTCGCTGATCCGAGCCCGAGCATAATTATCATCGTGTTCCCTCCGTCGCGTGTGTAACGGTTAGCAAAGAGGATAAACGCTAATTAACGGGACGTCGCCGAGTTATTTTCGACTCGGAAAGCCTTTCCACGCCGATCGAGCGTGGCCTCTACTCGCTCGTCTTACATCTAATGAATTTTTCATCGGGATGAAATGCAAAGTGGCTCGTAAAGTATACAACACGTTCGTTATACACCCGTTCGTGTAAGTATCAAAGGGCCCCCCTTTCAGACGTCCTCCCCACGCGGCTGCCCGTGCTGCACGGTCCTTAGCCCACAAAGGGGATCGTTCATCGCTTCCAGAACTCACGGAAAGAACGTCTCCCTTCGATCGAACGGTGAGGTGGACGTTTCCATTCGCGGGAAATCGAACGGTGACGCCTGGCCACTGTCGATTCCGATCGAATTCGCTCGGAATGAAGTTCTCGGATTCAGACAGAAAAGATGACTGTCTTTTTTATAACTATACTTTCCTTTCCGTACCTATTCATACGCGACAGATATTGTTAATAGTAGATATTACTTTATTCTTGATACACAGATGTGAATAAGAATGGAAATAATTATTCAAACTAAATGTACACATGGACACCGGTCTGCTTGTAAGCTGCTAATTAATGAATATTGAGTACCTGATCGCAGCATCCTTGCTGTTTGTCCAGTTTTCTACTTCAATTTGTTAATATCAATCTTTTAACGTGTACAATCCGTGAAACAGAGTCCACCAAATAAACATTCTATGGTTTAATAAACGAAGCCACCGACGATCGGTTACATAAGCAGCGACCTAGTCCTCGGACTTCCTCGATTCGCCCAGGACCACGATACTCTTTCTCGGCTCGTTACGTTCGTCACAGATGTCTCCTCCCGAATCACAATATTCTAACCGCTCCGCGCGCTGCCCGGTTCGTTACGTGTTGGTTAACCGATACAATATCCTAACTCAGACCGGCATTGTGCTCGGGAAAAAAGGCGACGAAGCCGAGGATGAAAAGAAGAAAAAGACCAGAACAGAGGGGAAAAAATGGGCGAGAAGAGAAACCAAGCCTTAAATGTTCCCAGCTTCTTTGATCCGTGCCCGTAATTAATTTAAGTGACTCGCCGCTGCTTTTTCGCGCGATTTCTTCTCCCCGATCCGCGGCAAAAATCCATGGCCGGAGCGTAACGCGGCCGACGACGAGATCTTCACGCTTCGGGACTCCGTTTCTTGCGCGAATGTCAAGGTTCCCGACGCGATAAGGCACGATTTTCGGATGTTGCGAGGGTTCAAGCGGATGATTCTTGCCGCTCCGCGCGTAGCATCCTTACGCGTGACCGGCAGGAATCATTTAAGCAGCGAAGAAGTAGTCAAGCACGCGAATTTTTCCTCGATATATATGAAAAAAATGTAACTACCGGTAACGCCAATTCTCTGGATGTTTCTTAAGCCTAAAACGAATTACGCAGTTCCCTATAAAACTAACAACGATACCATTAACGTGACTTCTTTCGATGGTCGCCTATACGGGTTAACGTGTTAAGACGTTAAAGTCCACAGTAAATTCAAGTCTACCACGATCTCTAACTCGTTAACGCGAGAACCGAAGAAAAAAAGTCGTAAAGAAACTGTCTGAATCGATAAATAAAACAGGAACACCTAATGGATCGAATTTAACTATTGAAAACCGAGAAGTGGCTTCCTTCGTGAACTTCAGATAGAACCTATCGAGTTTCTTGCGTGTTAGTGGCCAGCCCCAGAACTTTCTTTCAAAAAGACGACGAAAAGCTTCCTCGAGGACAACTCGGTACAACGAAGCTTTCCTCCTCGATAACCGGACACTTTGAAAACTGGTCTCCGCGCAGCATTATTTCCTTTTTTTTTTGCGCAATTATCCGTCACGCTCGAGGAACACGCTTTTAACGACTGGCCGGCGGCGCGATCTGGAACCGGGACCATCAATCTCCCCCGCGTTATAAATATTCGATGCGAATCGAGTTTACAAAATAACGTCGACAACAATGTCCTAGGCTAGACTTGCTGTCTGGTGGTCTCCTTCGCGGATATTCGTACCTTTTTACCGGCGTCCCTGATCAGCAAGAAGCAAATGGGACTTGATCGTTCCCCGATTAGTTCCGTTTGGTAGCTCGTAGTCTTTTTCGAAGCTAAGTATACGGGTTTTCGTGACTGGACGATCATCGCGACCGGTGGTCCCTGTTTTGAAGAAACTAGGATGGACACTTTTTTGATATTGTCCTTGCAATTAATACCTCGCTTCTTAGGTTTTTCTTATATGTTCAACAGTAACCCTTCCGCTGTTAAAGGCAATTACATCCAGCCAGTGTTAAACACTTGTTGCATATAAAGATGTCCGGAGACACTTAGTAAAACGTTGTTCCGCTAATAAACGATCACAAATAAAATATAATTAACTCCTTGCCTTGAATAAATAAGTTTTATAACGTGTACTAAACGCTAAATACAATTATTCGTGAAACAGGGTATACCTAATGGTAACGTATGCTCCAATTCTATGCATTGAAACCGATACCCACATCATAAATTACGTTTCATCGGTCAGAAAAATTATACTTTCCAAAAGAGTTGTTAATACAATTCGGAGTTCCCAACACGATTTCTTACTCGATTAATCAACTCCGAACCTTGTCAGTTGTCCGAGCGCGAACACGCTTTCGTACGTGGAACACTTTTAAAAAACGGTGATCTACGTGACAAACCGATAACTTTCAAAAGCTGCGCTGCAAGTATACGCATTTTTCCGAGCGACCAACGGTATAGCACAGCTAAAGCGAAACGATCGGGTCGGGGGTAGCGCCGGAATCAAGATACAAGCTTTTTGCCCTCCTTTTTTCTCTGTTGCCGACGTTACGGAGAAACGCGAACGAAGGTTTGACGGAATGGCTGACAGCAAGTGGACCGTGGCCCACGGGGTCAGGCAACGATAACGCGGCCGATTTTTGCCGGGTGCCCCGTGTCGGCAGGGAGAGAGAGAAACGAAGTCGAGCCTGGAAAATGTCAAGGCCCCCCCTTTCCATTCGTTGCGGGATGATTTTTCTCGCGCGCCGAACAAACGTCGCCGACGCAGGGAAAGAAACGTGCGACAAATGTCGCGGCGATTGTCCGCTAATGCGTCGATCGTAAATCTTTCGATTTCCCGCGGCGGCGCCCGTCGCGTCGACGGCCTGGCAGCGGCGCTCGGCTCGCAATAGTTTATCTAATTATGCGAATGAGAAACGTCCGGCCGCGCGCATTGGCGAGCCCCGGTGCCACTGTTTTCGCGCAGGCCGAAACGGGCGAAAAAACCTGCCGGCTACGACTTGTCTCAACAAAGATCCATCGATTCACGTCCGGTGTTATATGTCAACGGTTCGAATGCCAATTACGCGAACGAGCGGCACAACGACGAAGGGGTGGGGGAGGGGTGCGGCGGCAAGCTGACCCGATAAACCGACGACAGTGCGCTGCTGTCTCATTATTCCAACGGAACCGATTTCATGGGCCCGGTATGGAGATTTTCTGAACACGTATGCCAGTTGCTAACCGAATACTTTACGGTGGCGGGCATTTAAAATAAGTAGTTTTTAATCAGTCGTACAGCGACCGGGGATTACGGTGGACGGCGTCGAGATTTGTGAAATCGGCGTCGATGAGGAATCGTCGATAGGGATCTCTCTGTCGAGTCCGATTTGTTATCTTCGGGGCCGAACGGTGAACTTGAAACTGGTGCCATTAAATTGTCAACGTTTTCGAGCCGGAGATATAGTGTTCAGGACAATTAACCCGTTGCTTTATTATGTCGAGTTAGAGACGTGGGAGCACGCTCCGGATCGGGTTTAATGAATACGGATATTATTGATCCTGTTCGATACGCAAAGAAATGCTACTGGAAGAAGTGGGCTTTTTTATTTGAGAATTATTAACGGCGAAGCGGCACTGGCGAGCACGGTTGCGAAAGAAATCGCGAGGCGAGGGGTCAAATCGATATTTCAAGCCTAGACGCGTCTGCAATCATTCATTTTGAAAGATTTTATGCTCGACGAATGGCGGCTCTTTTGTGCGCGATTTTTGTAACGGTTACCCGTCTACTAAATGGACGTTGCTTTCTCGTGATTCTAACGTTACACGGGATGCTCCGAATAGTCGGAGTATTTCGAAACGAACGAATGTGGAACAATTGAATAATCATCGGTACGCTCAACATACTTCAACCGTGTATCAACACTTTCAGAGTTACAGATTTTCAGAGAATACTAATTAAAAATAACAGAAAGATCAGCCAGAATGTTACGACAAACATTTTCGCAAGTGACAACGATGAAGCCAGAAAAGGTTAAGTTACCCGAAAGATTTCATCTTTGAATCGCTAACACTAACGTTCCATTAAAAGAAAATATATCTTCCAATTAATCTACAGGAGTGACAAAACAAGAATGGTACAAAAAAAAAGAGAAACAATCCCACGAGCAACGGATCTTGTAAACGCGCGTCACTCGTGGGATCGTGGTCTCAAGGTCGCCCCGGGTGTCAAGAGTACCATCGTCGGGATTTAAAACAATGGCTGCCAAAGTACCTGAAGAAGTCCTCCCTGCAGAAGAGTTTCGCCTCCCTGGAGAAACACTTGTCCTGCAACGCGGCTCTGCAATCGAAGCAGCGGACGCACTCGATGTGCCATGCTCGGTCCAAAACATTCAGCAGGTACTGATCCATAATTGGTTTGTCGCATCCTGCACATGACAGGAGCATCGCCAAACCGCGTCTCCCTGCTGCGAAAAGAAAGAGAGCATTCGTTGAATAATCGTGTCGGGGCCGCTGCTGGTCGCTCGTTACCGGTTGCGAATCAGTAAAATTCTCGTTTCACCCCTCCCCCGCCTAACTCCTCTTGTGTTCCGGCGGTACTGGCACCCGTGACTTGACGAGCCGTTTTAATTCCCGTGCAGGTTGAAACGCGCCACCGCGGAAAACGAAACGAGAAAATCGTGGAAATTCAGGGCGAACGCGTTCCCGATCGTACCCGCGTGTGTTTGCGCTTCGCGTTTTCGAATTGCGTGGCAGGCGAGTTTTACTGGTTCGGGTTACCGTGCTTTAGAGGTTCCACCGGTTTAATTGACAACCCTTCGCGGTCCTGTGTCGGGGCGGACTCGAAAATATTTTACTGATTTATGTCATATTTATTTACAGTATTGCGACTACGTTGTCTGTGGATAGTTATCGCCGTGGTATTTTTCCGGGTACCGTAATTAAATTATTAGAGGGAAATGGAGAAGGTTGGAGTATAAGTGAGTTAGATGACGTTGATGCGAGTTTAACAATGGACGCGTTAAGCGCGCGAATAAACGTGTACGTTAATTCGCTGAAGAAAACGCATCTTTATAACGTTAGTCATTACGAAATAAACAATTCGAGGTAGGTAATTTTATCTACTCCAATTATCCCAGTGTTCAAGTGTTATTTATTTCGGGTAATGTTCTTTCTTCTTGTTTGTTTGCATTCAGTACTGATAGGTGATTGAGTGAGCAACTCGTATGTAACAATTGAAAAGAATAATAGCGGTACGATTGGACGCCGGTGTCGGGCGCAAACCGAACACGTGCTCCCGATCGAATTTTAAACAATCCCTATTACCGATCAGATTCCAATTTGAAGGAAAACCTCGGCAGCGGTCGCCGCGGCCGAGCACGTGCATAACGAACAGCGCATTGTCCATCGACTTTTTGTAATTCGAACGGTTTGATTACCGTGCAGCATGCCGGACGGAGCGCCGAGGCGCGAGCCCGAGAGAGCGACACGACGCGACCGTTCCTCCATTGTTGACGGTGAACCAGCCGTGTCTACGCGCGCTGCGGAAAAACAATCGAGTTTTCACGAACGATTAGGAACAAACGGGGCATCGATACGTAGAATGCTAATGTTACTTAAGACCGAACAAAAACTAAGGGGGAGGAATAGCTGAAATTGACAACCCTTGTCTTACCATTTCTGCCCAAAATACAATCGCCGAACATGCCGGGCTGTTGATTTTGATTGAAAAGAAAAGTTCTTTGTACAGGAGTAACGCTACTTCGTTTCAAGATGGAAGTATTCGGTAATATTCAAACTTGCTAAAATTCAGTTTAAAATCTTCAGCAAGACTGACTGGATAGTATTGGAGAAAAGGATTAACGATGGAGTCGTTATGCTGAAAACGTAGATTCAGTCAATACACCGGTCTTCGTCGGAAACGTCCAAAATAATTTTTAGCTTTTAAGCATTTTTCTTCGAATTCTGATAAAACGTTTGGTTTATAATTTATATTAATATTTCTACGAATAATCACGACATTATCTGTAATAAAAGATAGTATCGATTTCATGGAAAATTGACTCATCCCTCGTTAAGGTGTCAAACATCATGTAACACAGGTTTTTTCTCGAGTGACTTTAATATCGTCGTCAACCAAATGTTTACAATACATCCTTAAAAAGTGATTTCAACCAATTTTATATACGGAATCACATTAACAAAAAAGATATTTCTCTTTTTCGTTAACTCTCGAGACCGAATAAAGCTCAAACAGAAACGTTCTCATATAGAATAATCCGTACAAAACACACGTATGCAAAATACAACTTTTACACGCGAGGATTTAGGATATAATACACTGCGAATTAACTAAATTAAGTAACGTAATAGAACCGAATAAACTGTATAATGTATTCACTCGGTGCTTCAATAACGTTTGCGCGTAGAACACGGGACTCGGATAAATTAATACAACATTTCAGTAGACTCAATTATAAAACACGCACCGCTGATGGCTGCATAAATAATTACAACGGCTACTCGTAGAAACAGCTTAACGAATTTAGTAATCATATTCGGATCTTCGCGCGTAGATCCATTAACTGTCAACAATCATTGACCCCGTTAATGTGTTTCAGTACCGGGAGTCACGTCGATAATTACAAAACGTTGTCAACGTTCAGATTGTCCTTTGCTACGTTCCCTTCCCTGCTACGTCGCCCCCTCTCTTTCCTCCCTTTCCGTTTCCGTGTCGTGGCTCTCCCTCGCTCACGATCTCCGACTTCTTTTTTCGCCATTGCTGAACCCTCTAGGGTTCACTCCTCTCTTTTTTTCGCGGTTCCCACCAATGGGCGGAGAGTTCCTCCCTGCCGGCAGGGTTGTCAACCTAGCAACCCTTCTCCCACCCTTAAGGTCTGACCTTGCGCATCTCATCTCCCCTCGGTTTCGCCGGGAGGGCGAGAAGAAAAAGGAGGAACGCGAGAGTCGGCGGCTCGACCCGAACCACCCCGCAGTTACCTCAAGATTTAAATCGTTCCACGCGAAATCGACTTACGGGTAATTCCTCCGGCGAAATTGGCTTCCCAAGAAAATTCTGTGTTTCACGAAAAAGGAAATCTACCCGGTGTCCGCGGCGGAATTTACCGACCGACCCGACCGGCGTTCGCTGATCATACCCAGCGGGGAAATAAATCAAATAACCAGAGTGAACTTTTCCGCTGCGCGAAATGTCGTTTTCGAAATATAGGTTCTAGAAACTCGAATACGCGCCGACGTAATTCATGATTGATGAAGTAACTGAACGTTAAACGATCTGGATTTGGGTTTTAATATTATTCTCCGTTGAAAGTGGAGTCTGTTGCTTTGTACTGTTTTATTTTAAGCTGTACACCGATCCCGACCGGTTTTATGAATCCTGCAAGTTTCTTGATGATTCGGAGTGGAGTTTTAGAAGCTTAAAATGCGACATCAATTTTCTAACGGATGATTTCCTAACTCGTGTCTCTTGTTAACCAAAGAAAGACTTCGTAGGTTTTTTATTTTTTTATTAAATCTTTTTAAGAACGGTATCTTGTATGAAAAATATTCTCCATTCCTTAATCAACTCTTTTTTAGTTACTCTGTATCTATTAACTCCAAACGTCGTACAACGTCTTAAGTATCTAAATTTACATCTTGTTTACACGCTAAAATTATGATAAACATTTCCAAAACACGCGCACCTGTTCCTTAGTTCTGCGGTAATTGATTGTTCGGGAAGTGCACACGAAATTTCTCAGGGGCCAGACCGAATCACCATGAAATTCGAAATTTTCACATAAATTCGACCATGTGAAAGATCCAAGCGGATAACGCTATCAGAAGTGCATCCTTTAATCCCGTTGACCTTCCATTCCCGAAATCAGATATCGTGAGCCGGTTTCACGAGCGGAACGCGAAAAAAATGGGAAGAACAGAGGGAAAGCTCTGCTCGAATCCTCCGAAACCAGATTAGGATTAAGTCTACGTGAGACGAATGCCTGGATCGTCCGGTGAAAACGGTTCCGATTAATCCAATTCCTTGGCGTGAAGCACCAGGGCGCGTGCCACCTTTTACCGAAACCGCTTTATCCAATCAATAACGACTCGAAATCGGCTCAAAGAATATTTGAATAGAATTCTATTTGAAATCATGCGCAGAAATTTTATTGCGGTCGTTGGAATTTATTCCCTCTCGTGTTGAACGTCTCGAAATAGCCGCTCCGAAAATATTTCTCTAATTATTACCCACGAAAGAATGAAATTAGAGAATGACATTTTATTAATCGGTGTTAACCGAAAACATTCACACTGTTACGAGTATTCATTCGTGCAATTATTTGCATTTATGAATCAGTGTGAGAATGTAACATTCGAAAGAAGAAGAAAATACTAAACGAGTCTCGTAAAAAAGTAATTAATTCTGGACAGACTAATGGGGTGTATTATTTCATGTCTCACTTCTTTCATATAGAATATTTAAAAAACATGATGGTCACTTATGATGAAATGACAACTACGCAGATGATTTGGACAATTAAATCTGCCTGTGAGTGACGATATTCTACCATTAACATACTTGCTGCCTTGTTTGACCTAATTTGAACAAATGTGCGAGCCCGATTGTTCGCAGTGGAACATTCGTAATGCACTGTAAGTAAAACTATTAAAACGATACATCATTTCCAGCAAATGCTCCAAACAGGAGTTTCCGGGCGATGATGATAGCAAGCGTGTTAACAGGACAACATCGGTAAATTAGAAATCGATAGCACATCCGCAAAGTCGGACACGATGTCTCCAGTGTCAATATTTTTCTTCGAACCAACCCCTGGGATACATAAACGCTCTAAAACCCTTTCACGACTCAAGTATCCGCGCTGTCCACTGCTCTCGGAAGGAGAACAAAGAATTCGCAAGATAACGGTACGCCAAAGGCGCTGCACGGTTCTACGCGATTTAAAAGTTCTCGCGGACGATCGTGCATTGTAACTAGACCGCGAGAAATTCAAATACAAAATATAAGTCCGCGATCGATCCGCTGATAATCCTCGGTCGGTAACAATCATGGGAACGGAGACACTGAACCGAAAAAATGATTATGTCCCATTAATACGGTGACTGCATCACGAGTCTGGCTACCGTCGCTAGCAGCGCAGTCCTGTCCCTCTTATAAAACCGGTGAATCTTTAATCGCCGATACATGTAAGTATTGGTTTTAATATTTTTCAGAAATTACGTATTCAACTTGGTAACGAATATCGTTACGATAGGGGGCGTGTCAAATCGTTGAATTGACGCTAATAAGTGTTATGAATTAAACATCGATTCTTGAACGACAAGTTCCTCTCCGATCAGTGCAACTCGCTCGAGGATAATCGGCCACGGACGTAATTTTACTCGCACGTCGCAAGACGACGGTTTCCTCGAATCGCTGGTTCGTTACGTACAATGACGCGTGTTCAATCCTGTCCGAAGCGAATTCATCCTCGTTAAATCGCTGCCCACAAAATGATCCACGGGACGATTCATCACCGTGGGAGAGAGGGAAAAATGACGAATTTTTATGACATCCAAATTATGGCGCGATCAATCACGATAAAGGAAGCGAAGGATGTTCTTGCTTTCGAGGAAGACTATTCGAGGAACCACCCTTTCGAACACGAGACGTCGAAGACTTCCTTCGGAAAGGAATTCTTCGGTCTGCTAGATGATTCGTTGTAGCTTGGACTACTGTAACTAGACCAAAGTGCAATCTTTTCGCAACTGTAGCATTCATCGTTCCGCTTGACAGCCATAATCGTCATTTTTAAAAGTTTAGAACTATAAAAGATATCGGTGAAGTCGGACTGCAAGAAGATGAACGCTTCAGTGACAGAGGTCGCGCATTACAGTTCTCCAATAAACCAAGTAAAATCGCAGTTCAACAGAGATTCACCGTATCAAAGAATCTACCGTTGAAAATCATATACACCATCATATTTTCGCAGTACCAAAATATACCTGATGTTCTATACACTAAACCTATTAATCCCTTGAAGTCGCAACAACAGTCCTTTACTTCCACCAATCTCTCAATTCTTTCGCTAATTAAGGTATCAGAAAACATAGTAAACACCACATTATTATAATTACAATCATTACAGTGCGATAAGTAACCATTTTCTCTGTGGGTATTTCAAAAAAGTCGAATTTTCGGAAGGGGTTGAACGGCTAAGCGCGTATAAAGTAGAGTAACCGGTTAATTAAACATTATTTTAGAAAGCAATGAAATCGACTTACCTATGTTACAAGCCTGGGTGACGGGCAGGGGTGCGCAGCAAGGCCCGCCGAGGGTCGCGACCCTTATCCGGGGGGTACCAACCCCCCCGGGGCCCCCTCCCCCGCCACCGGCGCCCCCGTAGCCCTCCACCTCCCCAGCCGCGACTGCGGCCACCCCTGCCCCCACTCCCTCGCCGGGCCCGGGACCACCACCAGGCCCACCTTCCACGGGCCCGTATCGGCCGAACGGTCCCGAGGGCCCCAGTGCACCCACTTTTACTGCGGTGTTATCCCTACGGCCGTTAAATCGCACTTCTCACACTTCCCCCCGTTCGTTGCCAGTTTTCGTTTTTCTCTCCCCCTACGCGCACTCGATATTTCGATCAAATCCGTTTCCCTTGTCTTCTGTCTTTAAGTAATACCATCGACCTATTTCTCTGTTTCGTTCTTATTCCGTGGATACGTATCTCTCCCTCTATGCACGATCCTATGTTCACTGTATATAGTTATTCTTCCCCTATGAATCTTCGGTTCGATCTAGCGACTTTTTCTGGTGCCTTCTTTTCCCTTTCCGTGGTTCCCCGTTCGTCCCTCTTTGAACCGTACTCGTCGAAGGCTCACTGATTATATGATTCAACTTATACCGTCCGCGAGTCCGCTTCGACACTAGTTCTTCAACCCCTCGTGTCTCTCAGCTGACAGATCAGTACCGTCGGCGCATCGCGGTGACCCGCGTATGACGACGCTCAAGATCGTTCCCTCTTGGTTTTAGACACTCCGCGGTCGGACATGACGCCGCCGATGGGACCGGTATATCGTAACGGATCTGTCAGACGCGACGTGCGCGTCCGCGCGACGGACCGCATCAAACGAGTCCCGCGATCTGTCCGATAGTTTCGAAGTCTGGAATCCTTTCAATTCCGTAAATATGAGTGCTGTCTCGGCCAGATGAACGACGCTCTCCGAACGACCACTTTGGTTTTTCCTTAACGAAGTGCAAGCGGCGTGTGTCAATCACGATGAGCAGCCCGATCTGCGGATAGATATCGATGAAACCGGGCGAACAGTGTGGGTCCGATAAGCGGCATACGGACGAGGAACGCGGCGATTCTCGAGCACGCTCGCCTCGAGTTCGCCAGCCAACTGGCTGCACCTGTGACAGCCGCGAGGGCCCCCCTCTACTTCGACGAGACGTCGCGCGCCTCGCCGAAACCGGGTACGCCCATTGGCCACGGCCACGGCGCGGGACCTTTCGCGCTTCCCACCGATTGGCTGGCTAGGCCCCGCTCGGGCGTAGCCAACCCCGTGCGCCGTCAGACATGGCCGTGGAATGGCTGCGGATCTATCTCGCGGCGCACAGGACGCTTCTGTCGTTGCTACTGCTTCTCTGCTGCTTCTGCCGACTTGTGTTGTTGCTCGAAATAGCCTGCCGCCTGATTCTCCTCGTCTCTGACGCGGCTATCGATCCCTCTTCGGCGTATACCGAACAGAAGACCGCCGAGCGAAATGCCACAGGTTTCAAGAGAATCTTTGCCTCTCGCGCCCGCGAAATATTCCTCCCTTCCTCCTCCTACTCCTCCTCCCCGTTCCTCCTCCTCCCTTCCAACGCCATCCCACTGCGTTCCCCCCTTTTGCCCCTCCGCGGTTGCTTCTTTCGCTGTCCTTATTGCTCTTGTTGCCATCTCTTGCCTCTCTCTTTTCTCTTTCAACCTCGATACTCTCTGATATTTCCTTTTCGTTCCCACTTTTTAACCCTCTCTTTTCTACCCCGCGAATGTTCCTTCGATTCTCCTTCTCTCTCACGCCCGTTATTCGCGCCGATAGCACGTACACTCGCGTCCACGCGTGTGTCCGTGCGTGTACGTACGCGCCCTCTGTTCCCGACTCACGAGACATAACCTTATCGCCAGGCTCGTTTTGTGACGGAGGCGTGTACCGAGGCGACGCGTTGCTTTCTATCGATTAAGGACCTCTTCGCGCTATTGTTCGACGGTTTTAAGGGCCGATGTTGCGGACTCTTTCACCACGCGAGCTGCTGGCGGCAGTATTCGCGAAGAACCGTGAGCCGATAGACGATTAACTTTGTCTAACCGAGACCAACCGGAATTCGCGCGTGGCTACCTTTCGTATTGTTCGGTGAACAATTAGATTTACTTGTTACAATGCCTAGGAACTGTACGATCCAATGGGATTGCGCGACCGTCCACTTCCTTTATGTATCCCTTGTTTGACGTGCTTCTGTTGACACACGTTTATCTCGATTTTTTGGCAGAATTTCCCGGGTCCGATACGCTAAAATACACAGCGAACAAAAATGTTTAATGGTTGTCTCCGTGCCGTCATAATTAACCGTAAACAAGTGGCTTCTATAAATTACATTACCATGGACTGGTTAAGCTTATTACAAGGGTCGACCATAGACTACTGAAAAGCTGTCGACATTATTATAGGGTCCCGTGAAAAATCGACCGCCACTTAGATGTGTCAATTTGTAACGGGGCGCCCGTAAGTATAGCCCTTTACCATCCTCCTTTTGTATATGATGACTCTACCCTTTTGATAGGGAGCTCGTATTCGTTTTCCTTTAATGAAAAGTGAGACCTGAAGGAAAGAACGTTAAAATGTGTTATTACGAAGTGCTAGTTGTGATGATATTACTTGTGTAGTTTCAATTAATCAAGAATTCTTCAAATTGGTTTCTCTACCGAAATGATACCTTACTGCGCTACTAATGGACTGTTTCAGTGATATTACTGGAACATACCTGGAAAAAGAGATACATTCAAAATTCAAAATTTTTCATTTAACATGCATTTGAACTACGAGACACCGATCAAAAAATCCAAACAATTGAGTGAGTATCTATTACAATGGTACGTCAACAGAATAGTTGTCCACTCTATACAGACTAGCCAAGTGTCATGAACCTCGGGAGGTGGGAGTAAGATTGGCATCTGTTCCGAGCGCGTTGTATTTACAAAATTACTCGTTCGAAACGAACGGCTTCATCGTGAGAACGAGCCGCGCGGTTCGCAACGAACCACTTTACGATATTCAGGATAAGAACTGTTATTAACACGCTTCTCGTGAGTTTATTGTCAGATCCCGGTCATTCCCGCGTCGCGCTACCGTATTTCGTGTGCCGCGATCCGTACAGTTACCAGCAGTCGATCGTGCACGACGTTATCGGTATCGAAATGCACTTCGAGTTCATCCCGTTATTATTGTATCATAAATCTCCCCGTAAACGGAGATACACGGAATTTTGTAATCAAGGGGATCCTCGAGGCTCGAATTCTTTGCACGTTTTATTCGCGTCCCGGCAGGCAGTAAATCCTGTTACGCCAACTGTTAAGGGCCAATAAAACGCGGTAATACGCAATAACTGTACGGGAATTAATTAACGCAAAATTCATACCTATTCGCAAATCAGATTCTACTTAACCCCTAAATATTTCGTCTATAACACGCTCGAATGGGTCGAACGAGCGGAGTATACTTGACTTTACGAGGAAAAGAAATTTATACGATACCTGTACATGCATGACACAAAAAATAAAGAAAGTAAATAAAAAATATACGGTAATGCAAGGAAATGAATTCGTTTGGCGCCGGCACGAATGTATTGCCAGCGATCGAAATAATATTGAATCGATACTATCGACTCAAGTCTCAGAATGATCATTTTGTATCGATCGGCATCGAACATATGTAATCGATATCGATTTAATGGGTATTAATGTTCCATCAATTCGTTTGGAAATTTAAGGTATATATATGTACATATATATATATACAAGTCAAATAAAAAAAAATGAAAAAGTTTCGAATGGTAAATAAATTATAATTTTTTTTTTGTCGATAATTAACTTTTACATTTCTTTACATTGATTACAGTGTTAGTGATTTTCTTTTGATATATACAAACAGATATCACTAATCGAATGGTTTGAATACTATCGATACGCTTGTATCCATCCAAACACTACTTGTTGATAGTTGAAATTATTGTGTACAACACGCAATTCTATAATGTCATCGGATGCGTTAGTCGGTCAACAAAAACTGCGAGGTTAGTTCCGCGAAGAGAGAAATACGATCAGTTTTTCTTCTTGACTGACGCGGCGATTGTACTTGCTAGAAAAAAACTATATGTCACAGGTATGACAGGCTATTCGTTCCTACGCAACGCGGAGCTATTGTTCCGCGGCTAGCTAGTCCGGCCCGACAAGACGATAAATGGGAAAATGAACGAGGCCTGCGAGTTACGATCTTCCGTGCACGGTAATTATTCTTGGTTTTCCAACGAATCCGTTCGGCTTATTTTACCTACGAGATCTAACGAGAAGATCATCAACCTGAATTTCTAATATGCTTTTCGAAATTGTTATTTATAATTCTACATATAATTGTACCAATTTTTAGTTTTCATTCTATTCTTGATTTTTAAACAAGTTCCTTGCGAACTGATGAAAAAAAGTACAAATGCATATTAATCGTTAAATATAAACAATTAATCGCTTCAAAAATTGATATCTTCACTGTGTCTGATCATATACAGAATAATGCTACTGTCTGTGCTCTATTCACGGAGTCGACAAAATTTGTACCTGTCAAGAACACAAATCGTATTTATCCAGTATTTGTTTCATTTTTGTAACGACCGCAATTAATCTGTACATAATATGTGTAATTTATTGGTCAATTATGTATTATTGAGGAGTTGGTACTTACTTAGCTCACTATTCACGAGTGGTGCCTCTTCCAAGCTTTTTCCATGATTTACAGGTTTTTATTATTGTTATGCATACATGCATTTACAATATAGTTTCAATAACAATATTGCAGAGAAAATAATAGAAGCGTACTACAAAAATTAAGAATGGTAATATGTCGGATAAGATTTCTCCTTATTCATAATATAAAACAGTGCAATTTTAAAAAATTACTTTCATTATTGACGCATTATAATATTATGCCGTAAAATTAATTATTTATGGCATTATATTTATTAATTAATAAAACAATAAAGGATAGATACTGAATTTCATTTATAGTTTTTTTTTCGTGTGAGTAGAAAAGGTCGGGTATTAGTCAGACGGATAAGGATATTATATGAAACTATAAAACAACGGGAATAACAATACAACAGATTTTTTATTTGCAGGGCTGGCTGCCCTGTAATATGGAAATAAAAATATTTAATGTATAAAATATAGTAAAATATATATAATTTCCGTGTATTGTACTATTGTCTTTTTTTAACAATATCATAAGCCATAATACTTTCTTTTTACTTGGAAATTTATTAACTCTAAGATTTATCGCCTAAAATTTATACCTATATTTTGTATCAATGGTTATTTAGGGTGATAGCCTACCCACTTTCTATAAGTTACATTCATTGCTTCATCCACTATATGGTCTATGGGCTGTATTATGAGAGGTATAGAAGCTAACCCAATTGCAGTTGATATCCACCGACTTCTTAAAATTGGATTACAAGTATTTCTTTGCAAACATTGGACAGCAAAACAAATTCTGTTAATTGTGAAACCAGGAATAACAACGGATGCAAATGTCTGCCACAGTAAAGTGTCAGTCATGGAATATAAAGCATTTTTAGTTGCTTCAGCAGATGCATTTCCCTAAAACATAATTTTTTTACATTCACGTGATGTAATGTTTTAAGATATTCTTTTTCTCATTTAACTTACATGATATTGTTTCCACCCTTTGTGGATTGTATCTGCAAGGACGTACCCAGTGGCCACAGCATAACTGCACCACACAACTGATGAGGGTACTATGGGTCTAAAAGCCTCACCCACTTCATTTGCATATCCTATAGAAATAATTAAAATTTATAAGAAGAGTCTTACATAAAATATGAATCTGAAAATAAGAAAATTATGGATGTTAAAAATGCTGACAATGATAGTGACTATTATGAAATTCAAACTATCAATGAAAATTTAAATAACATTGTGTGATAACCTGTCCAGTATTACCCAAATATCTTACAGGTGTATCACGAAACACGTCCACGTCCTCTTTTCCCTCGCCCATAATGAAATCTTCAAATTTTATACTACCCGTATATTGAATGACATAACCCAAAGTAGCGTGTAAGGATTGTTCGATATTGATATACCACTTATGTCACATTGGCGTAGAGTCAATTAATGTCAAGTACAAATTAGATAAGTTGTATTTCTAACGATGAACTTGAAATTTTATATTGTTTTCAAATATAGAAACTATCTCAATCTAAATTTGTATATAAAATACAAAAAGAACATCGTTTTGTCAACAAAATTAAAATAAACGTCACATTTTGGATATAGGGGATTTTAAATCCTGGACATCCTGTAATACTGCGCGGGAAAAGTTTTAGATCATAAAATCATAAATTTTTGTACATTAATTGAAACTTGTATATAAATATCTAGTTGCCCAGTACAAATTGAGATGAAAGGGGGACAACAAATTAGTCCCACTAATTCATCATCATGAATTAACCAACTTTCATTAAGAATATTGCATAATGCGAACTATTTCAATTCGTAAAAAAATTTCAATTTGTAGGCAAGAAATAATTAAAAATATTCAATAATAATTGGAAATTGCACATTGTATTCAAAATGTGCTGCTTTTACACTTTAAATGATCACGATTAAATATAAATACGTTTAGAAAAAATTACGCAAAATCTGTACAAAAAGAAACAAATTGAAAAGAATGAAAAAATAAAATATCAGAAAGATCGCAAATAAGTATGAACGAGCATTATAATAATAGTTTGTATCGACTTACACAAGTATGGCGTCCAATCCTATTATCTGGTTTCTGTACGACATAACCTCACGATGTTCCGCTAAAGAAAGAATTCTTATCCCGAGCTTCCAAAGGGTAGCAAGCTCTTCCAGAAATATGACAGGACCGTGACACTTGTAAGTGAAAGTAGTTCGTACGTCGTCATTAAAAATGTTAGATTTCGATTTGATTAAGGAATACTTTAGTCTGCAAATTAATGAAGCAATTTGTTGGTGGTGGTATTATATAAAAGAAATATCATGGCAATTGCTAATTGCTATTGTTGCCTATTTTTGCGTTTGCACTTGCCTTTATTCAATCTTGAAGAAAGTCAGCCACACAGCGTGGCAGCTTCCAGGTCCACCCGCTAGAATATTGTTAGTTACGGCTCATCCTGATGATGAAGTCATGTTCTATGGTCCGTTGGTGTACTGGGTCACAAAGTCAAAGGCTAGTGAGCTGTATCTTCTTTGTCTTACCACTGGTATGAAGTTTTACTTGTTAATAATAACACATATAAATATAATATCTATTTATCTATTCTGTTGATATTAGGTATTGTGGTCTTTTAATAAAATGCAATTTGTAATTACATTAGTCTATTCATCACTAAAACAACATTACTAGTAACGAAATAAATTAGCTTCCTTTTGTAAAATATTCTTTTAGGTGGACATAAAAGGAGGAAAGAGGAACTATGGGATTGTACAAAAATATTAGGAATTCCTGAAGCTAATGTAACTATAGTAATGTAAGGGAACAATTTCACTTAATTATTCCGCAATATAACTTGTTATTACTTATTTGTATGTAGTCACAATCTATCCTTCTAATCTTCTATCATAGTTCAATAAATGCATGTATAGGAGTACAGAGTTACCTGATGATCAAAATGTACAATGGCCAACAGAAGTAGTGGCGGAATATATTTTACAACATGTAGAGACTTATAAAATCAATGCTGTTGTAACATTTGACAAGCATGGCATAAGTCGACATAAAAATCATATCTCCCTATACTTTGCCATAGCTGCATTATGTATTGAAAAAAAAGTACCATCTTGTTAGTATCATTTTTTAGAATACTAAACTAATACTACATTAATACTAAGAAACATAACTTTTTTTCAGATTGTAAGTTATACGTGTTAGAGTCTGTGAATATAATTAGAAAATATGTACAACTCATAGATTTACCAATTAGCTTATTAACTGCTTCATACTGGTATTTAGTAACATACGATCAAAGAAAAATCATAAGAGTAAGTGTCCAGGTTTTGTGTTATTTTTTCTAAAACTTTAAAATTAATTTTATGCATTATAATTAAAAACTTCATGATGATAAATCCTTTATACCCTCATTGATACTATTAATTCCTATATTAGTGTACATTTTAATATGAGTAAAATATATTTTGAAGCTGTTTCTTGCCTTTATAGAATGCTATGACTGCACACAAGTCCCAATATGTCTGGTTCCGAAAATTGTACATGATATTTTCGCGGTACACTTTCATCAATACCTTCCAAGAAGTCAGTGCACTCGATCTGGAATTGGATCTCCAGTTTGACGACGATTAACTTACGATTCATACAATTTGTACAAATTGTAATTAACTGTACATAATAAAAAGAAAATTTGTCTATTGATAAACAGCAAAGAAGCTTTAGGATTTAAGGAACACTTTTAAACTATTTTCAAAAATCGTATATACGAAATAGAAAGTAAATTTTATTCAATCTTACAGAAATATACAAACGTTTAGAAACGAGAATTGTATCGCATAGTTTAAATAAAAACAACAATAAATCCATTTTTTATTCAGTGTAACCTGCGCAATTATATTCTCTTATATAAACAAGCGTTTTATCGTAAATTTGTGTAAATAAAATATAATTATCAAATTGATATACGTTTACGAAGTGTGCGTAATACAGTATTATTTATACTTATTTGTCCTGAAACAATTTTCCAGTTTTTGAAGTTTATTACATGTTCAAAGAAACTACAAATCATTATTAAGTGAATTGAGCAAGTACAGGTTTACTCCAAGTTAATTTTGAATATAATCATTTTAGAATTTGTTTCTTAACAGTAATGTAGAATATGATAATTTTATTTATAACAATGTGATGATTTTTTACTTTATTCAAGTCGAATGAGTTTGGCACAATCAGGTCTTGTGCATATGAAATATAATTTGAAGTAATTTTTTTATTGTTACCTTTATGTAACATATTACTGTTTGATTTTTTTAAGTAATTATGTAACAATAACTGATTGTTAATTTAATACTTTATTTCATGTACTGAGAGAAAATAGAATTAATAAAGACGAATATCTTTAATAGGATTTTTAAATACTATTGCAATAGATAGCAGTTTAAAGAAATGGAAACATAACTAGTTAATTTTTAGTTTTCTTACTGTCCCTTCCAGTACGATTAAAAGATTTGAGTAACAGTAATGTATAATACAAATAGCTTTTTAAATAAAGCTGCCCTCTTTCAGTGCAAAAAATCTCAATATGAATATTAACAATACTTAATATATAGTCTGCATTGTTAAACAGTCTTATGTAATATACAGACATCAGCAATCAAATAGTTACTATACCAAATAACAGTTTAGTGCATAGTAGACATTTGTATATTTGAATATAAATATATTTTTATGTGGAATAAAAATTAAAAAGTATATATATATATATATATTCTGTGCGCTATATTCTTTGTGCCTCGCGCATATTCACTGTACATTGTTTTTCTAAATGAAACTCTTATTCATTTTTAAACACATACGAATTATGGAATCTTATTATGTATATTAATCTACTCAAGATGTGTTAAAGAAATGGGCATAAATTTAAAAATTAATTAGGCACATATAGCAGAAACATTTATACAATATTTTTCATTATTTTGTTGTACCTTATGCCCATACTTTTTTTAAACATCTTATGGATTTTAACGATAATGGAATTGTTCAACACTAGAATAGATGATATATCTTATTTGTTATTAGTAAATTTAAGACAAAAAAAATAAATGCTTGAGACAGTCATAGAAAATGGACGGCATAAAGTGTTCCCGCAAGATCTTCAATCAGTAAACTACAGTAATACTCGATTAGTAGAATACTGAATTTAGGTACAGAGAGAAGAGCAACACCAAAAGATTTTATATCCTTATAGAGGAGAGATCTTCAGTTTCCTGTAAACAGGAGTGATGAATTTATAAAGGATTCATAGCGAAGATCTCGCGGGCCGTATCCTAGAATCTATCCTTGGCACGATGATGAGAGCTCAAAGTTCCCATACCAGATTGAGGAGAATCCGGATCAACTGGATCCTGCAGGTACTGAAGTTCTTGTAGCTCTTGGAATTTCTCATGATCTCGAATATGTGCATAATTAGCAGACAGACACATTAAGTAATGTATAAGACTTAACACAACTAGCATTGCAGCTACTGTTGCCAAGATAAACATCAGCTCTGCTTTTTCCACAAAATCTTTACAAAATAGTTTCACCTCTTGTGGTCCACACACCTTCATATCTTCTACTCTAGTATTATTGGGAAATATGAAACCTATGTGCAAAAATGATATTTAATATGTTATAATTTTCCTCCAATTAGACATAAAGTTTATAACGTAAAGCATTGTAGAACTTACTGAATTGAGTAAAATCAATACACTGATCAAGGGATTCAACTCTAGGATTGCTGCACAGTCCCCAAAATATAGTGAAAACCCAAGTAATTATAACTAGGAATGCAAATATGAATAGCCAACCTAATTCTAGAATATATGTGATTGTCATAAACTAAAAAATGGAAAATATGCATATTTATTGTTTTGTTAATCTTGAAATTGATACTTATGAGCACAGATACATACAACAGCACATGAAATGCGACCACCAACTCTAGACCTCCATGCTCTATATACTTTGTGCCTTGTAGCTCCAGTTGCGAGGCAACCAACACATAGTATCATAAATCCTAATGCTGCCATACTAGCACCAATTGTGGCAAAAATTAATTGCACAGCTTCCAACCAACCAAGTCGTAAATGAAATACCTTATAATAAACTTAATGATTAAACATATGTATTACATAATATATTTATATCAAAGCAACATTCTATAATACCTGATCCATCATCAGAGAAGCCAATGTACCACCTCTGTACATTGTCCCACAAAAAATACCAACTCCCAAAGAACACATAATAGTTGCAATAAGAGTAGCGTACGGCACTCTGGCCATACAATCATTACATATACTCCCTGTAATAATACATAATGACTTACAATTTATCATAATTCATTATTTTCAATATAAAGTCTATTATAAATTTCCTAATAACTATATTATATTAATTTTTAACTAATAGTCATTTCTTCACATAAACAAACTTACTGAAAGATCTATTCTCATATTCAAGTCCATGAAGACTTTTTTCAGAGAATCTGTCTAAGCTAATATCGCTGTCGAATCTCCTCCGCAATGGTAAACTGTCGTTTATTGTTTGAGAATTTCTCATTTTTAATGACAATTAGCGTCAACTACCTGTTCGATTAAGGCGTGAAGAAATGACTAAAGTGATGAATGAGTAATCTTTCTATATATATTACAGATAAGATTATGAAACGTATCGTACGCTAGCATTATCGATATGTTGCTAGGAAACGGATTACATGATATTCTAGGAAAAGGACTTTTTTTATGCGAAACGTAAAATGATAATACTGTTTATGAATCGTTTGCTTACCCATGTTTCGAGCCTGTTAGTATATAAGGTTAGGTTTGATTGGAATGGGCACTGCCCCTTGTCGATTTCAAGATTATAACACTGGAACTCTCTCAATTACTATAGCAATTGAATGTCATTCTATTGTATTAGTGAATGACATCCCACATGCTTTTCGTAATTACACGACGACACGTCACACCACTTGTTTATAAATCCCCATGAGTTCAAACAGACTGATAGCACGAATTAATATCTATGAACCATTCGGTAATATTTTTATATGTTCTAAATGTTATATGTTATATGTTCTGTGTAGACATTATTGAAAAATATAATTGAAATACTATTAAACCAATTGTTGATTACAATATTTTAAATTAGATACATTTACCCCTAAAATATTGTTTATTTTTTTCCGTAACCCTTTAAATAAAATCAATATGGCGACAATAGGTAAAAGTGAATGGGAACGTTGTCCTTTCAAAAGATAGCAGGCTATACTACAAACTAACAAATCAAACGTTGCGTTTCCGTTATTAAAGCCGACTATCATTCTATAGAAGAATGGTAATTACTACTGGTGACCCCAATTTGATTACCTTTACCTTTTCGTGGAGGTCACACTTATTCATTACACAGTTATGTGAAATGATGAAGTATATTTATGTTCATTTACTTTTAAGGGTAGAATAATAATAGGTATAATATTTGAATACATTTTCAGTGTGTTATCCATTTTAATAAAAATGATTAATACATAATTAAAAATTATTTAGTAATTTAATCTTTATCTAAAATTCATTTGTTGTATGTTTTGTCAAATATGTAACATTTTTTATTTTAATTTTTTAGAACATTCGTTCTGTATTACAATAATGCTTCACTTTGTATCATGTAGAATGTATCATTCACACGACTATTTTAAAGGATTTCTAAGCTATCCATGATCTAAAAGTTATTTTACATTAATATTTTATGGTTCTAAAGGAATATGTAATTATTTTAACTTATATTCTTTCAATGGAATATTACAATTTAGAAAACTAAGAAGTCTGCATGCCTTTTAACAATGCATTTAAACTTAATATTTTACAATATATTAAAAACTATAAACACAATTGATAGTACCTATATTTAATATGATCGTAAAAAAATGGGTATTTATGAATACATATAAAAATATAATTTATATAACATGGACTCCTTTAAAACCATTAAATTTGTATACTGGATATTGTTCCCTATATTATACAATTTCGAAGTAACATAAGACAGTCATGTTAAATATTGAAATTAATTGTATACTAGTTCTATGTAAAAAATTTATATATGTTTATTTCAGCGAAAATTGTTTTTACTTTTTACAATGAAATTATTTTTAATAAGATTTAATATTACATGCTTTAATGAATTGCAAATTTTTTACATTAATGTTTTAGTGATATTTCGATATAAAATTATAAAATACGAAGTCAATTATACAACTATTTTTTTATTGATTTTAGTTTCGACTTTATAAGTCCAATTGTGTTATATCTATGATGCGTTATTCAATAACAGAAGAAAAATAATACACTGTCTGAATTATGCACAACGATATATAATATATATAATATATAATATATATAATAATATATATATAATAATATATAATAATATATAATAATATATATATAATTTATAAAATATATATATTATATATATTACTTTTCATATTTTTCAAAAATTATAATAAAATTAATCCTAACAATTTTACTTTTTTTAGAGGAGTTCATTGTTTACAAGCTTACAATTTTGAATACATTAGAGTACTTATAATCTATACGAACGAAATTTATATAAAAGCACAAAGAATTTCGATTTAATTGTGTATACTGAAATCAATAAATAATTACAACTCTTAAATTTTACTGTACCTCTCATTTAAGTTTCCAGTCTTATCACATTGAGACCCAAATGATATTCTGCCAGGAGTAGATTCCTGATATTTTATTACATCAAGTAAAATTATGTTTGAGTATATTATTATATTCATATTCCTACAATGTTATCACAAATAGTAATTCAATTGTAATCTAAAATAAATCACGTTATAAATAATTTAATTATATTACAAATGATTGTTAAGTCATGTTATATTTTGTTTTTATTTATGGTGTTTATTGTCAATTAATCAGATAGATTTACCGATTTGAATGTGTATTGTCAATTTTGACATGAGTAAATCTATCCAGATGGGTTTCAATGTGGTAAGTGACATACCCTTTGTTTACGGGAAAATATATTTCACACTGTATAATATGCGCTAAAAGTTGCATAAACATTTGGAAATAAATACTTTTATTTGCAAATTTAAGAGGTTTCGTAGAAAAATAATCAGAAATGTAAGGATTATTATTACACGTGCAAAATAATCAGTCATATTTTTACAACCACATTCGTAATGGTCATTAATTATGGAATAATTTCGAATACATTAAATACAGGTGAAAAAATGTACACTTTATACGATTACGCAGAAGCATCTGCTTTAATACAAGAGAAATAGATTTCTTTTTCTACATATATTTTAAATTTACATTATCATTTTTAACACGTTGACTGCTATGTACAATTCACATACTATCTTTATATGAGTTTCTAGTATTATTTCTATTTAAATAATTTTGCAATAGCGTTCTGTTCATTTATTTTTAATTTGTAAAACGAAATAAATAATGCTCTTAACATTTACAAAAGATTTACTACTTCATGTTTGAGGTGGAACTATGTACACAAGTCAATTTTTAAAATGATTTATAATCAAAAAGTTATGAGTTTTATTGACATAATGTACTTTAATTAAATATAAGCAATATATTCTAAGAAAAAGTTAGTACAAAATAAACGAAAAAGTAGGAAGAAAATTTTCATTTCCAAATATAAACAAATTTGTTCAAAAACTAATCTCTGCTTTTAATTACATCGAATCAAAATTAAATAGATATATATAGAACAAATGTTGGATGCTAACGGTACCCAAGGTTATTTTATGGTCAAACATATACAGAGTATTGTTACCAATGACTGTTGTAAGCAACATTTGTTAAAAGTTCAACTGGTCGACACCTGCACATAAATAAATTTTACATTGTTAGATCATAGTAATAGATAGGCGTTAGGGTACGATAGCGGATATAAAACAACGGAACTGTTTGTATACAATTCATGAAACTGTGCCCATTGTCCACTTTTATACAGACATATTTGCTGTCAGTATTTCTCTAACAGACACCGTTTTTAATTAATGGCTTTAGAATTTCTATTATATTCTGGAACATAAATCAATTATGCAAGTGGCATGTCTGCACTGCAGATTACATACTTATGCTAAGAACAAAATTTTCACATTTAATTAATACAAATATTAAGCTGCTATTTAATTAATAATAATAATGATAATAATAATAATTATAATTACACGCTAATGATAGTTTACATATGGAAAATAATGTTGGTGTACATTACCATGACTGTAAAAGCAGGTTTTTAGAGGTAAAACGTATTAATGGATAATAAATCTTCTTGAAAAATCATTAACTTAAATATATATATATATATATAACATATCTATTAAATTAGATATACAATTATGATATACAATTGTTGTCCTAATAGTTTATTATTTTCTTTAAAAGGAATATAAAATCATATTTATTCATTATATAATTCTTTTAGAAATTCATTAAATAATATTATCTGAATAATATACTGAAATAATTCAGTATAAATAAATAAATGAATTGCAATTAGTAAGTATATTTATCACAATTACATATGAATTTCACTCAAGTAATAAACTATGTTTTACATTTATACATTAGCGTTTGTATTCTGTTATTAAATTTTTAAACAATTTTTGTAACAATTATTTCTTTAATAAAAAAGCTATGAAATAAGATTATTTACATATAATAATTTGAATATTTTTTTAACGATAAAAAAATATTAATGACTAACATGAATTACAATTCAATGATCATAATTTGTAAATGAACTGAAGCTATTTGTGCAGATATAGATACTTCTAAATTAATTTTCAGACATCGAGATCAGGTGGTGATTTTGTTTCTCTATTAAGAGTTTTATCAGAGTTCCTATTTACTCTTTTTAATAGATTGAGTTTTAGAAAATGGTATTTCTTACAAATGCATAGTATTTAAAGTCTAAGTATTTACAAGTAATGGCTTTCCATCTTCTTCTGTTACAGAATATGTTTTCTTTTAAACAAGTTGAAGCTTTAGTTGACATTTCAATTTTTTAATTTTTGAAATGGTTAAAATTAAATGTCAAATAGCCAACCGCTTCATCGCAGTTATTATTTTTGCGGAAACAATAACGCTGAAACATTAACTTAGAAAAAATTGGAAACATAATTTAGTATTTCTGAATTATTTAGCGATCAACGTGTTAAATTAAGTTTTTTTGAATCTGTGATAACAATCACAAACGGTAACACTGCTTAAGTCAATTGAATTGCACTATCTTTCATCTTCTTACTTTTCTTTTTCACAGTCTTAACTTTCATGAGAGTCTTTCCTGCCTTTCCCTTGATAGGTATAGTTTTTTCTTTTAATGACTTCATTTGTAACTTCATTTCAGTTTTTGATAATTTTTTATTTTTTATAGTCCCCACTCTGAGCTTGTTGTTTTTTTTAACTTTGGTAGAGGTTTGAATTGCTGAACCGGGTCTTACACAAGACCCGGGTAGCTTGTACTAGGCTGCAACTTTAACCTTTTTCTTCCTTTTCTTCTTCTTTTTATCATGATGTAGTTCTTGTTTTTTAGCTATACAAAAGCGGCAATACCAGTCCTCGTTGTCAGCTGGTGGTACTTGCATACCAACACACACCCTAAACGATTAAAAATATATACATTAAATAATAAATACAACTATAAAATGAAGTTGTCCTCATAATGTACAGTACTTTAGATTGTAACATATAAAACAAACTTTGTTGTCATTTCAGGCTACTATTATATTAGCATTAATGTCTAAATTAATGATCTGAATAGAAGGTTTAATTACAATGTTTGCAAGTTAACACCTTTTAATATAATTAGAATATATTTATTGAAGGAAAGCAGATACCCAGAAAATTTTATCTTTTTACAGATAATTTAAATAGTCTGGCTGCTCTAGAGATGAATGTACTGTCCTGCAATTAATTTGTTATATTATTATTTTTCACTTACCAATGATACCACGCGTCGCAATCATCACAACCAACCATAGGAGATCCATCATCCTGGTTGCCACAAGCAGGACATATCCACACTTGACGACCACCTTGATCCTGAAAGACTCATATCACGATAAAAACACAATACATATTGCTTTTACCATATTTATAAATAACCCAACCCATCTTTTGTACTATTAGCATTCTGAAGTATAAAACTGTATCAAATAGTTTACAATATAAATAATTCATTATTAGAAAGCATATGGTTTTATTTAATTCTGAATTTATGAAGTTGATGAAAAAGTATTCACAGAAAAATTGAATACATATATGTAATTTATAAGATGACTCATACATATTATACAAAAATTGTAATAATATGTACAAATAATTGTATACAGTACATGAAAAATGTTTACAAAATTCAATGAGCGAGGAATGATGGATACATGATACAAAAATCTTTCTTGAATTAAATGATCATTGGCGATTGATATTAATATTTGTGATAATGTAGAAAGGTATATGATTTACTGCTGGTATTGTCAACATGAATACTAGGGAAGGATTAGTATGATTTATTTAAGAACCATGGTTTTGACTTGCGGTAATTAAATAAATTTTCACTTGGCTTGCAAATTAAGAATATTTTATAATGTATATCTGTCTATTTCTATATGAGCTATTTTTTAATTAACTCATACAAAAACCAAGTTCATTGCACCAAAATTGATGATTTTTTGAAAGAATATTTAACTTTCTTAGTCTTATAGATTTTGTTGGATTAAATAGTTAATCAACTCCAACATTAGAGGTTTTGTAATAATATTTTAATAATTTTTGATTATTAATTAGAAATAAATATTATGTAATACATATACTCAATTAGATCCTAATTTATTTTGTATGTACTATGAAGTAATTACCCTAAAATTGGATAATATTATAACCAGAACTAAGAAAGTATATTTTATACATGGACCACAAATAATATAAATGTAATATATGCATTTCAGTTCCTAGTATATCACACAAAATATAAATTTTTTGTAAAGTGAGAAATATGGATTCTAAATTTGAATGTATACAATATTACTATTCCATCATTTTCTAATTAAGAAATCATATTTCACTGAAAATACTACAATACATAAATGAAATGGAATATTAAGAAAAAAATATTTTTTGCATTAAAATTAATATTTTGTGGACAATAACTATAGTGGATACAAGGATTGAAAGAATCATTACATTAACTTATATTTCATATTTAACCCCCTGCATGGACATTTAACTTTGAATTGTACAGGTCACGTGGAACATTTAAATGAACACCTAAATGGAATAAACGTATATGTTATAACAAGCTTCTTTCTAATCAAATTATATTATTTTTACAGTTACAGTAATATAAAGCTGTTGCAGTAATATAACAGACAATATTGTTGTTTTATAAAGTAGAAAAGTATCAACATGTTTGGATATGTACTTTCCATTTAAAGGGTTGTTAGCAAAATTTAATTATTCAATTTGAGGTATTATACATATTTTTATATTTAAATATATTAAGTCTTTACATATTTTAGGTATATAATATGATATTAATTGCGTATATATTTAAACTGTATAATAAAAGATGAAAAATATTTAGCCCTTAATTTAAAAATTACAAAAATTTATGCTGTTGAGAAACTTATGAAACGTTCTAAACTATGAACCTGTACCGTACTTGTATCAATTGTATTTAATTTGAACAATTCTTCAAAATGTATTATTCAAGATATATTATTAAAGATGTATATTTTGTGCATATTTTAAAAGAATTCAGTTGAAGATAAGATTTTAAAAATTGAAGTTAAAAAGTGTCTAAGGGTAATTCAGGCAAAAGCTGGAGACATGGCATCAAATATTTCTAAAATTTGAACTAAGTGGAAAATAGATTAAATTATCATTGTACAAAGAATACCTAATGACTTTTGTTTAGAATGGGAATGTACTCACCACAGTAGTGGTTGGTGTTGTGGGCAGCACGATCCTGCCATTTTCTTTGTCTTCCTTAGCATCATCCTTTTTAAGAGCTGCATCTGCTTTCGTCTCTGTGCCGTTAAAACCGTCCGTTATATTCCTAACTGTTTCGCATGCTTTGTTTAATGACAACATGCAAATTGCATGCAATCAATCAGTTCTTCAATATTTTGATGTCTTTTTATTACTTCCCTTTCTTATTCTGGTCATTGTTTTTGTTTTTTATTAATTTATCATTCATTTAAATTTAAATTTACTAGTGTCACTGAACTAAACGAAGGGAACATTGTTTAAATATTATTTAAAATTAACAGAATTATTACGTCATTACCGTTACCTGTTTGTTTATACATAAGATTAAATCAAGTCAAGGGACATAATATTTTTAAGGGTACACATTTTGCTCACTAATAAATATAGATTAGTGTATTCTTTGACACGAATATTTAATGTGGAATAAAGTTCGTTTTATAATGAAAATAAGGCAATTTTATGCACAAAAGGAAATTCAACATTTTAAATAAAATTTTTACATTAGCTGGTACTCGATAACTGGGGTCGGTTATTTTGTTACAATTCCGAATTAAATTAGTTACTTTTCACATTAATTAAAAAGGGGCATTCAATTCTGGATGTGTATATAAACAGGAATTTCACGTTTTATTTAGTTGTTACTTTTTCCTTTTAAAGTAAACATAAAATAAAACTCTTTTTCATAGATTGTAATGCTGTTTGCTAATTTCTTAATCCAGTATTTACTAAGCATCTGAAAATTCTTATTGTAAAAACTGTTTCCTATTAATTTTTAATTTTCATGTATTAAATATTTGAATGCACTATTGTAGTTGTATACAAGTAATATTATTTATATCTTTAATAATAATACTAACATCATTATAGAATACTTTCCCTCAGTTATGTATATTATATTTAAAATCTGTTAAATATTTTATAACTATGAGAAGGCAGTTGTTTTGATTCTGAAAATTAATCTCCTCTTAATAATCAGATTAAAATGAGCAGAGTGTAACATAGAGAAGGAGAGCGAGCGAATATACTAAAAGCAAGACAGAGCGTTATAAGGGATTCGTTGCACGATTTTCGATATTTCAAAGTGTATGGTGTACCTATTATCCAGCGTAAAAATTGGTTTTTCTATTCATCCTATTTTAAAGAATTTTTTCCTATGCACTGATAAGATATTCTCACCAAATTTGGTTTCAACAAAGTTTGTTAATAAATGTGTATGACATCTTATTTAGCAATGGTATAATTTGTAAACATAAATTTTATTCTATTATTTGTTTACTTATTTTTCATCCCCCATATTATTGAAACGATTTCAGATAGAAAAAATGTTATAAAATAAAATTTAACTCATAAAATATATTGAACAAAAAGATAATTGCAATCCTTTTTGAACACAATTCTTTTACAATATAATAATGATCAGCAACTAATATTATACCCATTAGACAAGAGAACATGATTAAACAACATTTTAGATACAAAATCAGATATTAATTTCATGCTTGCAAACACAAAAAATAAATTTTTAATTATAATTATTTGTATACATGGAAAAAATACACATAACTCATGTAAAATGCAATTACTACTTAAAAAATCTGAAATTCAAATATCTTTCAAATCTCCAATATTCTTGTAAAAACATTCTGCCACATTTTTAAAAACAAAATTATTTTCTTAAATATATAGTACCTCTTTAACATATAAAATCATGTATTACAGTTTTTGAACACTTTTTCTAGTTGAAAATATTTCAACAATATATTGCTCATGTTGTTGGTTTGTTTCATCCTAGTTTTATGTAAAATTTTTTTACTTTGATATTTATAACATTATGAAAAATAACAATTTGGTTAATATATTTTAGTAGGATGTACTTCTGTATATTATGTAACTCAGCAGAATCAGTAGTCCTAATTACTTTCATTTAAAGATACAAACAAATGTTTGAAATAAAAGTTATATAGTCTTATTGAACATATGGACTGATGCAATAATTTCTTGTAGATATTACTTTTTTATTCGTATTTTCGACAAATAAGAACATTTGATACTGGAAACTACGAATTTAGAAAATTATTATATATATATCATTAATCACATATATGAGCTGAAACTGTTTTGAAAACATCTCTTGGGTGAATAGTTTGTGATTTCATTTGAAAATAAATTTTTAAATTATGGACAACAAATCATGCACATTTTAATACTGATAATAGTAGTGCATTTTGTTTCTACTATCACATCGTAGGAAACTCATAATTATCCCTAACGTTTTATTAAAATGTTTAAAATAACAAAACTGATCACATTGAGAGAATGTTATATAATTTCTACGATTCTTTTTCCGTTTTCCCACCATAATTTTAATTTTAACTACGTGTTCCTAAAATTGAAACAATTATTTTATTAAATTTTTTACTATTAAAACAACTTGTAAGCGCCTTAAAATATACTGTAAGTGCATTTGCATTGCAAGAGAAAATATCAAGGAAAAAAGAGAAAGTTTAAGACCCAATTAAATAGTAGTGTAATATAAGAAAGGTCTTAGAACTTGGTTTCTTGAAATGAATGGTATTTATCGTGTACGTTTATCGAGTATTATAAAATACTCGTTGGTATTATAAAATATAATAAAACATAATGTAAATTGATAACTTGAAAATATTTGGAGTAAATAAGTTCTGAGACTTCTTTCAACGTCAATAAATCCACCTGATTAACTTTACAGAAGTGCTAAATTTGAAATAATTAAGTAGATTTGTAATTACAACATGAAATACATAACAAGTCTAATGTAGGCTATGAAATTGTTCTACAAATATACTTTAGACAAACGTAACAATACAACAAAGCAGGCCAAATGAAAATTATACCGTCACCGCAAGTCATGAATGCGTAGAAAATTAAAAATGAAATATAGGGAGATTGGAGTTTTTGGATGAGGTGAAATTCGAATGGTGTTGATGGGTTGAATTAATATTATATAGTAAAAGTAATATCAATTACGTAATGGTATAATGTATATAATGTGCAAACAAAGTCTGCTTCTATTTATACCTTTTTTCCTTATCACAAAAAGAAGGATGTCAATGTTTTTTCAGTATTATCTTAATGACTTAAAGGTATGCTATTGTAGTGAATGCAACTATGAAAGTCAAAAATAAAAAATTCATTTCTTTTTACTAGAATTTGAAATGTATGAATGAAAAAATGAAATAGGGTTGTCACCATAGCTTATTTCATGATTATTATAATTATAAACTATTTTTAATTTTAATTCACTGTTATGTTTATAAAAAACTGTAAAACATTACATGTGAAAGTACAGCTGGTTAATAAAGTATTTATGCTTTCAGAATTCAGAAAATTCAAAATTTATCATTTCCATTGCATTGCGTATATCTCTGAGTTGTTCGTGACTCATCTACGTTTAACCATTACTGTACAATGGTAATATGTGAAACAATAATAGCAATAATCATAGATGAGTGATAATAGCGACTTAGAAACATTCGCGCAACGCCATGATAAATGGTAAACTTAAAAATTTCCTCAAAAAAGCATTAATGTATTTAACCATAGATTGTAAAAAATAATATTTCATAAACCTGTAATATGCAATTGCATTTGGTAAAAAATTCATTCAATCGTTTATATTAATAAATATGTAAATGAATAACGTTTTACTGTAGATTTAAATCGTAAATTATAAATAAGAAAACTTATATTAATATGTACTAATACCAAATGCAGAAAAAAAATAATTAAGACTATTTATTAATTTGTTTTTTAAAATGTTAAGCTGTGACACCCCAAATATATATTTTGAAAGTTAATTTTCAATCCTCTGATATTTTGCATATAAATATTTGATAAGATAATGTTTTTATGTAATTTGAAGTATATTTGTACCATATAAAACGTACTTACAAAATAATACGGTGGTTGTTGTTGCGGCAGGGGAGGCGGGATCTTAGGAGAAGGATCAAAGTGAGATGGAGGAGGTTCTCTCTGAGGTAAGGTTTTGAAGAGAGTTTTCTTTGCTCGAGGAACTGTTGCGAGTGGCACACTAGTAAGACTGGCAGAGAAAGTATCTGTAGGAAGAGCAGGGCTTCCATCTAATGTTCCCTCCTCTGTTTTCTTACTTGCCGACTTTTGCTTTGGCGGTCGCGTTACCAATGCTGATATTTTCGCCAATTCTGGACTTGGTTCTCGTTTCGTCTCCTCCTCGGGCTTCTTCAGTAATGTCTTTATTGTTCTATAACACATTTCCCTAATAATAATGTATATGTTATTATATACATCAGAATATATTAACGCATTGTTTAGTTTGCGTTTAATTATTTTGTTACGTTTAATCATTGAAATCATCTCAAAAATAAACTATAATATACATGCTCTCAAGAAATAAATCAAGAAACAAATCAAAAAACAAATTAAACAGCGTTAATATAATGTGTATGTGATAAATGTATGTTTCAAAAATAATATAAATATTTACAATAAACATTAAGCTACTAATAAATAAAAAATAAAACGTATAAGCTTACATTTTTTTCATTGGAGTACTATCAGGTGTTGGTGGTCTTGGAGAAGCTGTTCCTAATTTCAATGTTATTTTTGGCACAGCTTCAGAATTTTTATCTTCCTTCTGTAATTAACGTTGTTAAGACAAATGACTAAATTTAAAATTTTGTTTCTTATGAAAATGATTGAAACTTATCAAAATGATTAATAATACTTTTGAATACTTTAAACCATACCTCCTTTTCCTTTCGTTTGTCCTTCTTTTCTTTTTTCTCTTTAACTTTATCGACTTTTTCTTTCTTATCAATTTTTTCTTTCTTTTCTTTCACTTTCTCTGTTTTTTCTTTATGCTTCTCTTTCTTGTCTTTCTTCTTTTTCAGTTTATCCTTCTTTTCTTTCTTATGTTCCTTTGATTTCTGAAATTACAATTTCTATAAAATATGCCACGTTTTTGTCGCATAAAATATACTTGTTACAAATAGAATAAATACTAGAAGAAGAAACTTTTAAACATATAAGATGATACAAAGAATGCATAAATTACCTTTTCATTCTTTTCTAGTTTTTCAACTTTTGTACCTTTCGAAGGCAATGATGGTACAATGGGAACCGGTGTAGGATATGTAACTGGTGCTGGAGGTGCAGATGATAGAGGCATTGTAATAGCATTTGTAGGAACTGTTGTAACTATTTCTTTATCCTGCTTAACTATTTTCGGTTTTTCTTCCTTTTCTTTCTCCAATTTTTCATGTTTCGTTATTGGAGCTGTTATTTCACTCGAGGAAGGTATTACAGGTTTTTCACGATCAACAGTTTTATTTTTGGATACATTAGAAAAGTCTTCGGATTTTACAGGTAAATTTAAGAAACGAGGTGGTAAAGGTAAATTTGGCATTGCTGGATGAGGGCCAGGACCACCTCTTCCTAGGGGCAATGGAAATCTAGGAAACATAGGATGTGGTATTAAACCAGGTGCTGGGGGAAACGCTGAAAAGAAAGGGAATGGAAGTGTAGGTGGAAAACTTGGTTCTTTAGAAAGTGGAGTTTCTGGTGCCTGTGGAGTTTTTGGTCGATCTAGTATATCCAATTCTAATGAATCATTAGAAAGCTTAGTCTGAAAAATGAAAATTACATATTAATGATGAGTTTTGAAAGCACCTTGCAACTATTTGTTTATGTAATTTAGTGCATTTGTATTGACACTACTGTCTGTAGACAAATTTTAACTTACCTTTTTGGGACTGGCACAATGTTTTGGACTTCTTGATTTTAACTCCTTCTTTTTATTTATTTTTTCTTTCCTCTTCTTTTTGTGATCTGTAGGAGTTGTGGGCATGTTTAGTTCCGGTGTTCTTGGAGTACTAGGAGTTCCTGGTGGTGACATATCGTCAAACATGTAAACATCAGATCCTGGGCTTTGTAAATCAATTAATTCTCCTCCGTCGTGTTGAAGATGTACGTCTGGTGTATGTGGAGCCTTTTTCTCCTCGTGCTTTACATCACTATCATTTCGAAGCGCTTGCTTATCATTATTTTCATCAATTATTAAACCAGGCGAACTCTCTCTAGAATCAAGTTCCTTATGTTTATGTTGCTCTGTTGTATCTTTGTCTTTATCCTCCCGCGGTTTTGAGATCTTTTTGAAAATGTTCAGTTTCTGTTTATCAGGTTCTGATGGAAGTTTATCAATATTATCTTCTTTCCTTTCTATTGATGGAGATCCACCTGTGAGGTCAACTACTTTTTCTGTTTTAGTCTTAGGTTCTGTTTTCTTTGTTAATTTTGGACTACCAGCTGCCTTAGGCGACATTAATTTAGGAGTCGACGGTCTACTTGATGAACCTTGTGCAGTACCTTGTGATTTTCCACCTCCTGGCTTTAGAGGTTTTAATTTGGCTAATTCTTTCATACCAGCTAGTTTTTTAATTTTATTATCATCTACCTTGTTCGGTTTAAATAATTCTTTAGCACGGTTCTTTTTCTTGTTTTCTTTGTCAAGTTTACCATCTTCTAATCCTTTCTTTATCATCTTTTTCGGTTTCTTGTCATACTTTAATTCTGGTGGTACCATTGGATAAGAACTAGTTTGTGGTGAATCAGGACGAGTTTGATGCGGTGTTCTTGCTTCGGGTAGTTTTCCTTCTCGAGCAGGTGATAAAAAACCTGAAGTAGTCATCATTACACTGTGGATTTCACGCAATGGTCTACCTTCTTCTAATACTTTTACACGTTTTACTATTGGACTTTCAAATGATACAGGATCTCCAGGCCGTTTAAAAACTACTTGTGGAGACATTCTATGAGGAGACACGTTCAAAGAATTATTGCCCGATGTTCCATTACTCGATGATAAATCAGATGATCCATTCATTAAAGTCTCAGTTTTCTCTGTGACATAATCTTCTGTAATATTAACATTGTATTTTTATATAAAATTACTTTTAAATCTTTGTGTAACAAAAATTCTAATTTCACTTAGCAAACATATCTATATTCAAACATGCTTCTTAAAATTAACCCCTTCCCTTAATATGAAATCTTCAAGATGTTATAGGTGTTGGGTGATAAATCTGATTCTGACATGTTTGAGACATCATGCAAGTCTTGTAACTATTAATGACATTTTTTTTTTAGATGAATACATTTATTATTAAACAGTAAAAATTACTTCATTTTTCATCTTTATGTGTATGGAGTGTTAAGTAAAATTAAATAGCAAAATTTAGCTAGAAAAACTCGGAATTAAATGGTAAACTAAAGAATTCATTTAAGAAAAAGATTTTCATTCAATCGTATGATATAGCAATCACATATACAAGACTCTGTAAGAAAAAATTGTAATACTTTTATATCTACTGGAATTATAATCACCCTTAAAACAAATTATTTTATATGTGCATATTGTACATTATTTTAATCCTATACTAGAATTAAGTTTTCCCTTTAAGGATAGAAAAATTTGAAGATAATAACACTTTTGAATGTGACAAGCAAAATATTTGTAAATAAATATTTTAGATACTATAAATATCAAGTATTAAAAATTTGAATATATTAAGACAAATGTGATTTTGAAATAAATAGTATACTCCTGTAATAATGTTATTATTTTATATATAATTTTAAGTGTATCTTTATATATTTTCTACAGTATTCTTACTCATAACATATTTAGACATAACTTATTTCCAACAAGTCGCTTTTATAATACATTCGTGGTTTTTATTCTTGAAACATTAATACACAGGAATAAGTATTTATTACCTCTAAACTACATAGATATATTTAAATATGATATAAACATATGAGAATCACCTGCATATTTTTGCAATAGTCACATATTTTCTAACATTTATTAATTATGTATTTGAAATATTCTGAATATATGAAAATTTGCATGTTTGTCGCAAAATTTCACACGTAAAAATATAATTATGAAACACTATACCTTCGGTATTAGGATACATAGCTGGTAAATGCTCATGAATGTGCACTGGTCTTGTTACAACTTCTCGACTTCCAGGTTTGAGAAAATTTAAATGATTTTCTCTACGAACTGGAAATTTAGGTACTGCTATAGGATATGGAACAGGATCTACATTTTTAATGTATTCAGACAATTCCTGTATATCGATATTCATGTGTTGGAAAGCTAACCCTAAGTCATCAAGATTTGTTTCCGTCCTTCCCACTAAAAACAATGTTTAAGTTGGAAAAATATAAGCGTATACAACTTTTTATATTCGCATGAAATCTTTTATCATTTCGATTAAAGTTCTATAACACTTACAAATTTCTGCATATTGATGTGTTAGTTTTGCAATTCTCAAAATATATTCTTGCATGAGATCGACCATAAATTCTAATGGTGTTGAATTAATTGAATGCCATCCAATTGTTTGACAAATTTGTGCGATGACCATTTTTAAAACACTTCTACTATATTCTGTTGACATTTTCAACTATAACAAAAGCAGTAAAACATTTGTATTGATAATTAAAACAACTACATTAGTTCATACAAGTCCTATTTCATTATAATATTTTCCATATTCAATACATACCTGTTTTCAAATGTTGTAATACAATAATAATATTAACATTTGATTGATTATTTTCACAAATTATGGTGTACAAAGTTTCGATTTTACTTACCAATGAAAAATGAATTGTACAAAGGGTTTTTAGTTCTTCAGCTTATTAATCTAAGACACATACATTCTTATTACACTATTTAACTCCATCCAGCACTTCGATGTTAAGTCGTACAAGTCATTTTGATGTTAACAAATAATTTACTTGTTAAACTTAACAAAACGTAAATGGTATAAAAGACACAGAACGCAATGCGTCCGCACTGCCTTCACATTTTCCTATGAACGTATTTTTTATCCTTCGTAATCATCGATGCATATCACAATATATACGATGTACCATAATGGCGGAAAATCTACAGGCATGGAAGTAAAAAAGATAGCGCCCCCTCAGTTTTGTTTGATGTTATTTACATTGTGTATAAATATTAAGTATAAATTATTATAAAATTTCTTTCTGGCCGCTTTGTTAATTTTCTTATTTTCTTCATTACATATATCTACATATACTCTTATGGATTTTCTGTATTTGAAGATAGTTTTATATCATGTATTAATTCTATTAGAAGCGTTATTAAAGAAAATGTAATGTTCGTAAAAGCACTAGTTTTCTCTTGATATAAATATTTTAAGAGAGTACATGCCATATTTTTTTTTATTTCGATATAAAATATAAAATAATAATAATATCGAGTTTAATAATAATCTCTACACCCAATGTTTAATCCATACATTACTAATAAATAGATACGTGATTCTCTGTAAGTTACGTGTCTATAGAGACAAAAGTTGTCCAAATATGTAATAGCATAGATAAGATATAGAATAGATAGAATATCTTATGAACATAATGACTTAAGTTAACTGCTTTACCGACTAATTGCTCTATGACTGATTACAGCGCCCACTCTTCACGAACGACAATTTGGTGAACTATTTTTAACTGATTGTTCATAAAAACAGCCTTTATTAACAAATGGAAACCAGACCTGTTGGATGATAACACAAGATTTTATTCGTCGAAAATAAATACACGAAAAATTCAATATTTAAAATGTAAAATTTTTAAATATAAAATCTTAAAATATAAAATTTTCAAATATCTTGCCTATTCTCCGGATAAAACCTGGTATTTCCAGATTTGTATTTTTTTAAAGTTGTATTCTTTTGAAATGTAGAAGTTATTTACTCATAAAAACAACATTAAAGTTTTAATTAAGAAAATGAGCATCGCTCTATTTAATACCGTATAAATTAGCTGTAATTGGAATAATTTGCAAACTTCTGCACACTGTTAACGAATAATAGAAATTTATGGTTACTTAAGAATGAAGGAAATGAAAAATGATAAAAAAGATGAAGGGATTTATTACAATCCTTGGTAACAACATAACTGTACTTAATTGCATTTTTTATCCCATTTACATGCAACTAATGAGCTTGAAATCTGCGACACCTCCTTCAACCTTTTCTCTAAAAATACCTAGCACACATAACGTGTCCCATTAACATTCGATATTTATTTTCTAATTTATCATTATCAGTTCTATAGTCTAAACATTCCTTTTTTAAAATTTAATTCAACAGGTGTTGACTGGTTTGCCAGTCTATTATATAAATGTCTTAAAAGTGCCATTAGCGTGTACTATTAATTACTAAATGGTATATTACATACACCGGCATTAAACTGATCAACATATTCGTTGTTATAATAAAAGACACAAGAAATTCGCCACTCCCATAGATAATTTACATATTTTCTCTAATCTGACCACGATTTCTGTTTGCCAATAGATTCTTGTTTAACCTCTTGCACTCGTTTCTTTCTCAACTGCGACCAACTGAGCTATTTCATTGTTCCCAATTCATTAGAAAAAGAAACAAATTTTACGCTTATTCTACTTCTACGGTGACCCTGAAGCATTACAATTAATAATAGAGAAATAACATTCAATTCGAACTTGACAGAATTAAGTGACATTTAAATTTCATTTGAAATCTTCGCCAGAAGACGGTAGTCGGCTTTATTATTTTAATTAAGCCGTACTTTCGCAGTCAAAGTTTCCCGATTTAAGGGATTTGGTCATTCAACCAAGAAGAAACGGGTAGTGTTGTCGGTAGTCAATTGAAACTCTATACTATTGGTTTCAAGTGTTAGGTAACAAAAATCAGGTATCATTGGGACATTTGAGACTGGAAACCTTTTACAGAGCAGAGAAGTCACGAAGTCAACTATTCGCGGTGTTCTAGGCTTTAAGATTTCGTGAAGATACTAATGTTTAGTACTGTCAACGCTAGCATGTTCATTACATTTGAAATGTATCTCAATATAAAGCAAAATGAATGGAAAATACGAATGAAATCACATGTTTTATGCTAGCAGCGAATACGTTCGAATAAGATTCGTCTTTGTTACAGAAAAATAAGCAATGTCGAATAGAACTCAAAATTCTCGTGGCAGTGAACGTGTTCAAAACAAAGAGGTTTATCAGATTCAAATGATCAGCACAATGAGTCAGGGATTTTTGAGACTAGAGGGTTGCTAAGGTCTAAGGGAGCAGTTTGCTTAGTAATGGCGATATTCAAGGTTTCTATGGGTTTCTATGATTACAGTACAAACATCGGAAATCTAGAAAATTCGAGACAAATTTCCCAGCACCTGATGGTAATCCCAAGATCCGGCTCTCTTCGTAATAAAGTTTCCAATGAGTCAGTCATGGAGAAGCGAGTAAGCAGTTAGTAATGAACTGGTTTAGATTATCGAGTCCAAATGTCGGAGGCTGGAATTCCACAAGGAATTTGAACTAGCATTTTTTCTGTAACGATCAAGGTTTCCTCGAGGTGAAGGATATTATTTCGTTTGCCTGGGGTTTAGCACCAATTGAAAAGCTACGAACTTTTCGGAATGCGTGCAGGCAGAATTTGAATTATTTCTAATGATCACTCATTTACATGCTTAATACTAACATTCATTATCAATTGTTATTATTAATTATTTATATACATAATATTAAATACGATAATCGTTCCCTTGGCATATTTGTTCATTGAACTGAAATTCACAGTATAATAAGTGTCTTCTAAGAAACTTAGAGATATAGATTGTTTCTTCGAACAGTTATCAGATGTTCGAATCAAATAATCAATTCTCTCGATTACGTGTACCACTGTGAATTGGTATGAAGTAAAAGTAACAGTTACCTTGCATTATCTTGTGTGAGTGTAGCTTTCAGCTCTAACATAAACGCCCTTGTCTTTAATGCTCGTAAAAAAAGTTACACGATAGTTACAGGCTGTTAGATAATAATACGAATGTAATTACATGTGTGTTTTGTACAGTGGTGATATATCGCCACATTTATAGTCGTGTACTCCTGTTCAGATTTTACGAACTAAAATTAATATTGTCTACCGAACAATTCAACACTGCAATTGTGCTGATGATACAGTTCAATTCTTTAATCACTGCTATTACTCGCTTGAGTAATATAACTATTTTCAACCCTTGGATTGAACTAATGGTTTTATTGTATTCAAATTATTCTCTTTCATCATTAACACATTCACCATTACGTCAGCACTTTCTAATCTTTAAAATGTGAAGCTTCACGAAAATAACGTAAACAATTAAAAAGAATAAGGAATTCGATTCTGTAATTTTACTTTGGATTTGTGTTATACATATCTAAAACATTACATTAATGTAGGGCTAGCAATTAATACATTGAATGGAGGTCACTGGCGACCTCAACCAAATCGGTTTACTATAATTCATCCGATTAAACGATGATTATTTGAAAACTTTTCTATATTATAAGTAATACCACCTAATACCGTGACATTCAAAAATTCAAACCTGCAATAATAAAAACGCAATTCAATTACATAAGTTGATGTTCCATTTTCATTTTCTATATTTTCCTCAGCAAAATCGTGCGGCGCTCAACGTGTTAAACGACCGACTGAAAGTCCCACATTATCGCTGAGTGCAATATATCCAAATCCCGAAGCTGCATGAAAGCTGAATGTCGAATTCCCGAAACTGTTTCAGCGACCAACGTATAACGTTTCGCGTACTGTCGCGCAGCGTAAATCTCTCGTCAACGTGTTCCGGCCTAAATAGGCTAACGCCGATCGTGGGCGTAAGAAGAACGGGATATTTATCCTTAACCGTAGACCGTTCTGGTTATATCATCGACGGGGATTCCTGAAAAAAAGAGCTCAGCTTCCGGTGCGAAATTATTTAGATCATATAACAGGAGATTGAAAGCGAGTGCCAGCCGGCGTACACACGTATACACGCCTCTATATAGTCTGCTTTTCTTCTGACCGATTACCTTTCCCACGGCGGCTTATAGGTGCATAACCGCGTTTATATTACAGTCCGCCGTGCGCACTTAGTCACACGAGCGTGCACATACACGGCCAAACTTAACATACGGCCTGCTATGAGAAATTCTCATTGCGAGGGCGATTGTCTGTTGCAATCGTAAAACGTCGGCACTGATCCAGTTTGAAAATCTGTCGGCACAGAATCTCCGTGTGTGATTAAATCGGCCGGTAAATCGGCTTTTATCACGACACACGAAATCGTGTTTGTCCTCGTTGAATGAGTTTCGTTTGACCCCGTATTAACACTAAACGTACCGGCGCTTTGCATGTACCAATTCCTACCGTCCAACCACTGGTTGCAAAACGAAAGTAAAGAAGTTAGACATTTTTCTTGGTGGGAACAGAGACAGAGGGAAAGAAGAACATTTAAAGCTGATTAATCGGGCACTAGGTGAATTGATATCAATTAACCTCTTCGTCTCGACTGGTACACAGGTAGCATTTTAAATTACCGAAAAGCTAGGAATCTTTTTGATAAAGGAAAATCGTGCTATACGGAGATCTTTGCTTATAGCTGACAGCTTAAGTGCTAATTAGCTGTCAGTATATGTGTTTTGTTTGATTAACAGCTTTCTTTTCCCAAAGTTTATATTAAACAAAATACATATTCAGGGACGGAAGGGTTAAATGAACAGCCGCAGAAATTTAAATCAGGTAAAAGCGGTCTTTTGACGAGTCACGGTGCGTTTAGTGTTAATAACAATATTAACATTTGTCTGACCGAGTGGGGAGACTTACCACTTTTCACGTATTTCATCTGAAACGAGAGTTACAATTAATAATAAATATTTATCTTAATATTAATCTTTATAGATTATTCTTATCAGAACTAGTCAAATAATTGGTTATAAAACAAAGGTAAAGAAATTAGACGATCAAATGTTTTTAGTGGGAACAGATACAAAGGGAGAGACAAAAATTGAAAACTGATTAATCTCATAATATAGGAATTAATGTGAGATTAAATGAACGAAAGACAACGCAGAATTTTAAATCATATTTTGAAACGTCGCTTGATCGGTCGTGGCACGTTTAATGTTAATTCAGTTGTGATACACTGCTAGCGCGACACATCGAACGATTATAACTATTATTTGCCGCTGTTTTATGGTCCCACAGATTAAACGCGCACGTATACATGCACACGGTCCCAATCTGATATGTTGTGGGAAGAAAAACAGATACAAGTTCATCGTGATGTAATCTTTACGAGATTGTTCTTGACTTTCGTGAAATCAATTATTAACGCATTAACTGAGCTGTGGACAGTGAGAAAAGTGCTGCGACAAGGACGTCATTTATTTGGCAAAATGGGTCTACTTCGGATTACGATTTATTGCAGTGATTGATTTTCAAATTTTCTTGTATGTCATCAATTCTAGTCGAATGGCACAGTGAATATCACTCGATTCAATGAAAGAGCAGGTTACTTTTAAAACTGCGTTTTCAAATTTGGAACCAAGAATATCTTAGAAACCTGATTTACTATTGAAAATTTCTTCTAGAATAAAATTTGGTACAGTTTCTGATACTGTTCACAGAAATCTATTTCAAATCTTTACGACTTCATCATTTCCAAAATTCCTTTGACAAGATTGTCAACAATCACAACTACATTTTTATAATTTTGAATGGTAATAATAGTTATTCAATAAAATATAACTTTTCGCATGAAAAAAGTTGTCAAACTTCAATAATGATATTAATAATTTCCCAGTAGATGAAGGAATGATACATATAGAAAAAGTATATTTTCTAAAAGTTTAATAAAAATAAAGTATTTTACTTTATTTTTAAGTATTGTACGATATTTTTCGTTTTAATAATGAATTTATAATAATTCAAATCTACGTTCTAACAATGTATTTGTTACAGACTTGTTACAATGAATTTTTATTTACGTTTCAACAACGAATTTATAATTCGAATTTATGTACGTTTCAACAACGATTTTATAATTCGAATTTATTGTACGTTTCAACAACGATTTTATAATTCGAATTTATTGTACGTTTCAACAACGATTTTATAATTCGAATTTATTGTACGTTTCAACAACGATTTTATAATTCGAATTTATTGTACGTTTGAACAACGATTTTATAATTCGAATTTATTGTACGTTTCAACAACGATTTTATAATTCGAATTTATTGTACGTTTCAACAACGATTTTATAATTCGAATTTATTGTACGTTTCAACAACGATTTTATAATTCGAATTTATTGTACGTTTTAATAACGAATTTCCAATATTTGAATCAGGGGTCGAATTTCAGGCAACTCGTGTGAAACGTTTACTTCTGTCGTTCAAGTTATATATGATTACATTTATAACACATGTCGGCATAGAAAAATGATTGCTGTTGCATCAGACGTCTCCATTGACGCGATGAAATTTATTCCTCCTATAGTATCTCTGTATCACCGTATTTCCAAATGGTGGTCCAACTGTTAGTGACCCGGTAGTTTCCTCTCGAATTTCTTATAATACATTCACCGTGCCGCGTTCACCTAAGCGGACAGAGTGTCGTGCTTTCCTTTCGATCGACTTTGCTGCTACGTAAGTACATATGCACCTCGTGGTATTAGTTACATGCTCGCGTTATTTTTGACTAGGACTTGCCGAAAATAGCCTTGCGTGATCAATGGCTTCTAAATTAATTACTGACTCTTACAAAAGAATCGATTCATCGTTGATGCAATGCCTGTGTTCATTATATTGTAAACCTTTTTGTAAATATTCAGATTGACTTAATTTCAATATTTAATTTTACATAGACTAAGTCGAATCTTCTTTGAATCGCATATTTCCTTCGATTGCATCGATGTAAGTTGTAGAGAATCTTTCGGTTTCTTCGAATGAATCGATTGCGATTAAAATGTAATATAAAATGTATATTTCGTGAAATATTGTGGGATATTCAGTAATCATCTGTTATTGTTATTTTCTATTATTTGGAAAGTATAATTTATATTTGATTGGCAAAAAGCACAATACAAAGAGTATATCAATTTTTCAAAAATATTTAATAGGTAAAAGTCGATATAATCAGTCGATATAATTTTGTATTTTATATTTGTTTATACTTCGAGATTATGTAATTCACTTGACAAAAGAGGAACGATTTTATTGATGCAGATCGTTTCATGATCGATGCGAAATACCTTATTAGCTGCCAGCTCGTAGATTAGAAAAATGTTACTTATCACCCGGCAAAATCAATGCGTCCGTATCCGTGACGGATCCGTTTTCTATCACCATTTTCTATCCTGTATTCTGACCTGTACGATTGCTTAATATGCATTGAGCGCATATGTGCGCATATCTTTATCAACACACTGCGGTTTCTCTGGATTTATGGAGTGAATTAAGTAATAAGACACAAGGAAGACGATTATTGAACACCTTGTGGTGAATTGTTTGTTTTGTTTCAATACTAGTTGCACGGAACGCGTCAATTCGATGCATATTGAATTTTACATACGTAGTATCTAGTGAATTTCTAGATCGATAGATAAACTGTATAATAAATGTCCTTAAACTTAGTGTTCAATATTATTATATTATTAATTATATTAAATATTTATATTTATATCACCTTAATTGATCAGTTATTGGTACATTTAATTTTGATGTTGATAGTATTTTAGATCTGTGATGCTATCATAAAATATTATTATTTTACAGCAATGAAACAGTTTTATATTAATAATCAGTATTCAAAATAGGTATCACAAATGTATATATCCCCTCTTAACTAGATTTTTCAATTTGTAATAATAATTAAATTCAAAATTGAAGAAAATTTCAGTGATCATCGGAGAAACGATTAAATTATTATATTTCTATGTCAACAAATTGAATATTCTCCATCAAAATTCGGCGAATAATAATTAATGTAATCGATGTAAAGTGTTGCGAATAAGTCTGGCGTGTGCATGATTTGCATTTGTTTCTGTACTTTTCGATACATCATTGAATGTTATATGTTATTCTTCTGTTAATCTATCAGTTCGATCTATAATTTATATATTTGTTTATTAAATAGTTCACATTACACCGCGTAGTTCGATAAGAAATTCGATTAACGGTGGCGCACTTAATAATTGCACACACGCAGTTGATGTAACATTGACATTACAAAAAATGTTGGCACGACATAAGTTCGGAAAGTTGCATGAATGCTCTAGTGGGAGTCACTTTCTTTTACGTCAGCCGTGTACTGCCATTCTTCTCGGTTGGAAACACCTTTAGGTACATTGGAACTGTAGCAGGGACGATTGTAGTTGAATTAATAGGGAGGCAGAGGTATTCAGATAAAAGAACAATCGCGTAAGTTTTTACCAAGAAGATCGTTAGAAATGGCAAAAAATTCAGATGTTCATATGCACTATGGATAAACAATACAAATGAAGCATGTGTATTGTTTTTTTTTATAGGAAACTTTAACTGTATCACGGATTTATTGCGCAAACAATACATACTTTCACATTTTTTATTTGTGTCGCTGTGATCCTTATATATGACAATATATCGTGGAAAAGAGAAATTCTTTCTTGTATTCTTACGGAAAATAAAATGTAATATTACATTAAAATTAAATATTACATAATAATTTATATTTTCGTGGAACAAAAATCGTTCTACTCGAAATTCGTTTCGTTCAACCAAGTATTGGTAGAATCTCTATGTTCCAATAATAAAACTTTTCTATATTAATTTGTTCGGATATGGGAGACTCAGTTGTACATTTTATCCTCTCTCTGCACATGTCAAAAGTTGTAGCATAATTGAATAGAAATGAAGCGAAGATATAAAATTTTACAAACATATTCATACTACGATCTAAGAGCGAGTTAAGTGTTCTTTAAGTAAATAAATGTTTCACTGAAACATACTATTCTATTACAGTAATGAAATGGCACTTAACACGTTCGCAACCGTCATTTGTTCCGGTAACAGTCTCTATAATTAAAATATTTGATTAAATGTAACCCACCGATTTTATGTAATATTGAACGAAATACAGCAGAAAAAAAGTTATTGATTTCCTGCCTATCATACTGTCCGTTAAGACTTTAAATAACAAGGAGCAGAAAATTAATTTGATTTTCTTTATGCAAAGCACGACATCGTAATTGTTACACATAAAAGTTATAATTGAATTGGTGAAATCAGCGATAACGTAAGCCGATTTTTTTCCTAACTGACACTTATATTATTTATATCAAAGTAATTATACTTATTCTTAAAACGGTAATTGGCTTACGTAGTTTCTGATCTCAGAAGTCAATGGTAATGCGGACATTCTTCAGAAAATTAATATAACACAATAATAAACATTTAGACATCGAAGGGTGTTCCAATTTCTTGTTCGGTGGTGACGTATATGCATGATAGTTGCACCAAGTGTAGGGACATAACATGTCAGTGTAATAAATGGGCTGTCCATTTGCGAGAGTAATTAACTCCATTGTACAAAACAGGACAGAATTGATGAAATGACGTACGTTGCTTTTTAAAATTCCTTTTAGGATATAAATTCGAGTAAGTATTCTATATAAAACATATTATTACATTCTCAGCATTTATGTGGTGACGTATGAAATTAAACTATAAACACAATTTATGTTTGGAATAATTAGTGTTATTACAGCTCTGACACAACTAAAAAAGATTATCAGTTTATTCCATTCAATGAACGAAGACAATTGAATTATCTTCTAATACTGTGAAAAGTTTCAATTCATTCAGTGTTCATTATCAAGACAAATGTTTATTATTAAGAAAATTTACTTCGACTGTAAAAATCAGGAGTAAAATTTTAAGATTTGAAAATTAAAGACAAATATTTCGATCGCTTGTATAAATTAATTTCCAAAATTTAACCAAAAATGTGATAATTTTTTTATTCATCAACTTGAGTATTTGAGCAGTTAAAAATGAGAAAACCAGCTAAGTTATACTCAATTTTGTTTTATATTGTACCTATAAAAAAATACAAAATGTCTTGAATCAAATTGGTGTTGAATCAAAACCGTGTGAAAAGAGAAAAATCATTCGTGTTGAATCAAAACTGTGCAAAAAGAGGGAAATAATTCGTATTAAATCAAAATCGTGCAAAAAGAGAGAAATCATTGGTGTTGAATCAAAACCATGCAAAAGGAGAGAAAAATATTCCCTATTAATTCGAAATCATACAGAAAGAATCCTGTAAAAGCAGAGTCGGGCGTGCTTCACTTTTCAAGCTAACCGTGGAACGACTGCAACAGGATCAGCCCGCATTAATGTCTTTGTTTTCTACGTTTCGTGTGCCCGGCGCGATGCTCACTTGGAAACAGTCCGTTGTGGAAAAGTGGTTAACAACCCCACCTGGTCTGTTCGGGCGCGGCCTTTCCCCTTCGTCTATAAAGCGACCAGGAATCCACTTCTTCCGAACATTCACTCGTCGCTTCGTCACTCATTTGTTCACCATGCGGCTCCTTATCTTCGCAGGTGAGTAGTGCTCCACGACACATCACACTTTTTTCTTCTTCTTCCTCGTCTTCTTCTGCTTCTTCTTCTTCTTCTTCTTTCCGTGAAACAAGGATTTATGTGGGAATCTATATTCCCGTCTAACTAGTGATCGAATCATTTCTGTGCGAATTATCTATCGAATATCGAACGAGAAACAAAGTATCGCCGGTCTACTGCATGTGCACTGTTGACGTCGAGTTGAATCGCGTGTGACCTTATGACCGGCCGGCTAGATCGATGGATCAACGGTCGATCCATTGCCCGGCGACGGTCGTGTTGTGACCATTAACGCGTTCACATGCCCGGACTTCCACGATTGAACTTCCACGGCGGGAACAATCGCTCCTTTTTCAGAGCAGCATCGAATCGTAATAATGCAATTCGATCGGTTTTCAAACGGTTTCCAGGTTAATCAGGATCGTAGCACTTGTTATCCTCGCTTACGTGCAGCTTATACATTTTTTATTCGGTACCATCATGGCCGATATGTGGGTCATGGGACTGTGAACGTGTCAATGTGACAACGGAATAATTGGTTTAACGCGGGAACAATGCGCCGCGAGGAATCTTGGACAAAGAATCCCCGCGTTCGTCGCCAGTTCGGAAAAGTTATTCATCGAGGCTTCATACATTTGGCAATTTCCGGTGCGAGGAAACGTCGCGAGTTATCCTTGCAAAGTTATGCACGAGATTGCTATAAAAGCAGACACGACGCGAATTAATAGCTTTGTGTTCGATGGGTTGCGGTTGTTTTATATTTGGGAAATCGTTAATTAAATTTCCTTATTATTCGGTGGTTGTTAATTATTTCATTGTATTATCTGTTCGAGAATAATACTATTTACGAGTATTACTTTGGAAGATAATCATCGTACGAAGGGAAAAATCAGTTTCAGTCGTTAAAATGTTAAATCCGTTGAATTGTCGGATGATACGGCCAGAAAAAAGTCGATTCATTTCAGCATTGTTCTGTTAAACACGGTGTTTTCGGTGAGAAAATCGCTTCGAGCCGCGTCAGTGTGGACTACTCCTTAAAATTAAGAGCAGGCAGCACGACTTTCCTTGATTCGCCAGATAAACTGGTGCGTACGGGCATTGCATTCGTATTAGAAACTTGCTTCCTGAACAACTTGGTTCACTTTCGCGTTTCGGTTTATACAAATATGCAGGCCGTTACTTTCATAGTGAGATAGGAGGAATTATTTTTCTTTGAGTAGCTGAACTTTAATGAACGCGATTTCGAAATTGAATGGAACCTGAATAATCTGGAGTAAATAAGAAATATTACCGTTTCTTCTTGTGCATATGGACGACCGGTATTCCATCGACACTCTAGACATGTGCGACGAAAAAATCGGATATTATATAACGATGATGTCTATTGGTAATAATTATCAGATAATACGAAAGCCTATGGTTTAAAGGACCTTTAAAAATTAACAAAGAGACGTTATAGAAATGTACCTTTTTCGTCTTTCTTAAAAATGTTCGTTGTCAATCTTATGAGAAGATTTGAATATAACTGATAATATATAAATAATAATTTTGTTCAACTCATGTACATAAAATGTTTTAACATTCTATATGATTTTTATTGAGAACGTGGATCGTAAAGTATAAATACATCATAGAATGAAACTTTTCGTTTAAGTATGTTACATGGAATGAATATTTAACCCTTTAAGAAAGTAAAATTTTGTCATTAAACATATAATATTTATATCTGTAATCGACAGAAAACAGTAAAATACATCTGTGACTTTTTTTATTATGCGGGTATCATTTATTTATATGTTACGTGAGAAAAAGCTTCGAGTGAAAAGGGTTAATTTGTTGTCGTTGCTCCAAAATTTGCTGTCTAATTATTATACATTTCCGTACAAATATGTTTAATTATCATCGAAAGCCGAAATTATTTTTGGAGTGCGGATCGTTTGATTGTCGTCACAAGTTCACTTCTTCTTTCTTCCTATTTTTAACCTTGACTTTTACTTCCCAAACGAACTTCTACGTGATTTGCCATTATAATTGAACAAATTCCAGCACGATTCGAATCTGTAATAATTATGTATCGCTGTATTAACATTGTATCAAGATTGTGTAAACTTTCTCCGGCTTCGCAACGTAATAATTATACTCAACATTAGTGAAATCCGTTGTGGGAATAATTTCGGGACAGAAGCCAGTGTTATTGTTGTGTGTGCGAAACTAACTAATGAGTTTCAACACGTGTGAACGATTCTGCATAAAACCTTCAAACATATACCTAACATAGATCTAACGAATATTAGGTTCCTTTAAAACATTTGCCTAAACAGAACGAATTAATTCAATATTCTGCGAGGCACTAATCCATTTTGCTATAGTATCAAGTTAGAATAAACGTAGAAACAAAATAAACATCAAATTCCTTTCTTTTTCTATTAAATTATCAACGATGAAGTAGTTCCATCAAACAGTTGTGAAAGAAATCATAGGACAAAGTGACCTTACTTTATATTTCTTCTTGGTAACATTGGCACAAACACGTTTCTATAGTGAACGTGTTCTTGGTTGATTAAAAAATAAAATAAAATTTAATAAAAAGTATTTCAAATTTGCATTGGTTGCTTGAAAATCGTTTGCCAATAGAAACCGAATGATTTGAAACATTTGTGTTCGTTCGTTTATTAGTCGTTCATCAGATTGCTGACTGCAGTTACTGAGAATAATAACTAAACAGCATTTGATTGATATTGTTAATATTCAATATTAATAGTTAGAGGTTAAAAACATCTTTCCAAGCTTGTGAACATCACCGCGTATACAAATACTATTTTCCCATAGAGACAATTTTCAGTTTTTCTAATAAAACCACAAAACTGCGTAAACATGTAGATTGATTAGACGATATTTAAAATGTTCTTTTATTTTATGCTCTTATAAAATGTTTCGTAACGTTAAGGCTTAGACATAGAAATACGAGCAGTGAAACTTTGGCTTATGAACGTTTGATAGAGGTAAAATTCATAAAAATACGAAACTCGTGGTCTTGGATAAGCGTATTAAAATTTTTTATCCTCTCTTTCTTTCTTTTTCGACGCATTAAAAAACATTTGATTTCGGATTGTTACGGTGCACGGATACGGAAAAATCTCGGCGTATAACGAACGATTACGAAAAAATGATTCGTTCCGAATAACACGCGTTACGTTTCGCAATAACGAAACATGTCCGGTTTTAGAAGGAAAATATGTATTTCGTGACAATGACATCGTGCTGCGAATATAGGCCTTTCTATTTTCACATTTATACCGTACGAACACATTTATGTCTCATTACGTTCTAAATAATTAGTGGTACTGTATGTATGTAAGCACTCTGTACATTTTTCTGATCAGTTCACTCAAGAACGACGTTTTCTGGCGAAAAAGAATATTTATTATGCCTATGAAATTCTTTTTCTCCGGGTAGCAGTCTATAAATTTTTTGCCCTTAGAAAGTTCCAATTAATAACATCAATTAAATTTCATTTAACTGTCTTCACTTTTATCACGTTTTATCGAAGAAAAGAACAAAAAAGGCAGGTGATTTACGCAGAAAATAATAGTTCAACGTTAAACTGGTATCATTCAGTATCTTATATTCATAAAATTGTAAGAAATATACCGAGTGAGAACGCAGACTTCTATCGAACCTTTGCTCCTCAATTATATTATTCGAGACGAACGGGTTTGCATAAAAATTCCAATTTTCATATTTACGAGTTTCAGAATAATCGTTTCTTTCAATTGAATGTTAATTCAGTGTAATTTAACTCAACAAACTTGAATGTAACAAATTGTTTGTGTAATGCATCTGAAGATTAATGGGGTTTTAAAGTTGACGATTAAGATACATATTTGCGTAACTGCGTCAATCAAAATCGATCCAAACATTTATCAAATAATGTCTATAACCAGTTCACTGCGTTCAACGATTATACACGTCATCTTAAATCTTGAAGTGATACTAAATGAATCTTTTATTTCTTCAGATAAACATGTAATTCTTTTTTCTTTTGCCTTGGTTTTTTAATTAAAATATATTCCAGATGCATCTTCGTCCTTTGACGAGTACAGACTTTATTTTCTCATTTCATCCCGCGCAAAATGAGAGATTTTTCAAACTAAATTCCACAGTTAACAGAATAAAATTCAATACGAGTCGAATCGCCTCGTCCCGTAAATCTGTTGTTCGTATAAAGTGCACTGAACTGTCACTTCTTTTTATCATTCCGGCAAAACTGGATCGTCGAAGGTCACAGATTAAGTAATCTCTACGTTGAAGTTTAGGGTAAATCGAAAGTGTGAATTTTTGTCTTCACGCTGGCCCGAAGCATCGGTTCGATCGCGTTAAGTGCATCAAATCGATTACGCGCAGCGAAAATAACGGCACCGGAATGCAGAATAACGACGAAGAAATGGACATTGACATTTCTCCTCCGACTTTTTCCGCGTGAATCAAGGAAGACCTGTCATGCTTCGCGGAGTAATTCCCTTATACAAATTATCCCGTGGAATTCAATTCGAATCGCTTCTATCCGATTTTCTCATTGATTGGCGCTCGTAAGCCAATCGGATTTATCAGTTCGATTTAATAACGAAGGTCGAGTTAATTGACCATCCCGGTGTTTCCGGGCGACACGTAATTATCATTCTGCACGATTATTTACCACAAGGGTAAAGTCTTTGTATAAACGAATCGTGTGTCATTGCGAGGTGTGCAACGTTTTTTTGCACACGTCTGTTGCAATTCTATTGATAATTATTGCCAGCAAATCATTCTTAATAAAATTATACGGATATAATTGAAACAGATGTGTGCAGGTACGCAGTGTCGTGATTATTGAAGTATCTTTTGTGTATAACGTTTGTTTGAATTTTTTCAATATTTTTGTAGGGACTTTGGAATATGAGACATTAAATTAAGAAGTTAATAAGCGTATCTGTTCTCTTCGAGCTGAATCAAAATGGTTTTATATCTTTTAGGGAAGGTATCAATAAATTTGCAAGAAAAGGAAAGTAAATCATCCGTAGAGGAAAGTGATAATTATGATTTTATTATAATGAAGTTTATTGTAATTCTTATTATTTTTTAAATTACATTTGAAGAGCAAAGAGAGGGCAGGAAATTCAGTCAAATATAAAATAAAGGAAAAATGTAGAAAATTTCAAAATCTTAATATTGCAGAAGGTAAAATGCGTTCTAATAAGGTAAGATTATAAATTCACACGAATGGAATATGTCGAAATGTAATATCATTATATAGAAAGTGTTCTTTTCCACGTACTGAAGCATACGATTTTTTCACATTGGATAGTTGCATTATTTATATCTTCCACATCGTATTTCCAATTTATATAATTCAGTGGAACTAGAATCAGAGAGAAATTTTTATGCTTTATTAAGACCGCGATAATTTAAAAAATGTTTATATGCTATAATTGCGTAGCTATAGTCTACTTGTGTCTTACGTAATACTAAATTCTTAATATTGTCAGAAGTTGCACCAATTGTGATCAAAGTTCATACAAAAGTGACTATACACGTTGGAACATTTCGGGTTACATTAAAAATTATAAACTTCTTTTCTTACAACATTGAAGATTAGATTTGTATAACATTTCAAATAGTAATAAATTATCAAATTCTATAGAAAATTAATATTCAATTTTGTTCGAAATACAATTTAAAAGATTTCAATGTAAGTTGAAAATAGCAAAATTTAATGAATTACTAAATTCTATTATCATTTGCATTCAATTTATTCGTTTGCAACAAAATAAAAAATTAAACTTCTGTAGAAGTTAAGATATTAATGAATTATTAAATTCTATAGAAATTATTTCCAATTTTCCCAGAAATAGAGTTTAAAATTTTCAATTTAAGTTAAAAATGGCAAAATATTAATCTAATCGAACATACGAACGATTACAAAAACAGACGACCTGTGTCTCGGATAAAATTGTTGAAACGGTCAGAAACGGTGGGAATCCGCGTTAATTGCACCTCCACCGAACGCTTAGAAACCGTTCCGATCGCGATACAATTTATGCAATAAAACCGTGCTTTCATTTCGAGGGAAATCACAACCTCGTCCTTGGTGGTTTCTTATTAAAAGAGATTTTGAAAGAGCTGTGACGTTATTTCCCGTCGATTACGACTTGATTCTGAGGTTCCTAAATGATGAGAGAGTAGTCAATTAGTCATAATAATGAGGAGTAAGGATGTACGGGCCGTCGTGGATCGACGGGTTTCATTGACTTTCCAAGTCATCGTCCGATTGCATTGGCTTCCGGTAAAGAGTTTACCGGATTTGCATAAGGTTTCTAATTCTACATTTGCATCGCGACTTATTAATCATAACAATTCATCTTCATCTCACGCGCACGACAACTAATACCATCGGAACGGGAACAATGGCAATTATTTTTACATTTATAAAATATCGTGTTAATTGAGTTAGCTTAGAAGAAAAATGGCAACCCGAATGTACGAAATTTAACACGTTCTAAGAACGCCAACGAAACTAACCTCAAAGAATTTAAATAATAGTGCTGTACGAAATTCATGAAATTAATGGTACACTCTAAGAAATTCTTTTTAATAATGAATTTTATTTGCGAAAAGAATCGTTGTATGGTGAAACGAAGTGTTTTATTATATAAACTTTATTTATTTGTTATAACTACATATGTGATTACTTAATAAATCATTTCAAATTGAAACAAAAGTGTTATCGTTTCATAAAACGAACAATGAATCTTCTGAAGTTCGACATAGAAATACTTAGTAAAATTACTTACCAAAAATATTAATAAAAATAAAATATATAATAAAACTTTTGAATATTTCTAAAACTGTATCGTACCGACGATCTTTTTGTTCGTTTATATCGATCGTACATTGTATAATGATTCGTAACAATATCTGTTACGTTTCATGCAATAATAGTTCGCTGTGAATGCGTATCAATGTCGTCTAATAAAAGAATCAAACGTTTCGCTTGAGCGCGAACAAAGAAGAAACAGAGAGACAAAAGTGAAGTGAAATTTTCGAGGAACTGGGAAGTGAATAAAGATAAACATTTATCCGTGCATCATGTAGATAGTAATTTAGAGAACCTTGCGGTGGTTATCTACCGTAAGAAACTACGTAAAATTGAAAAGTTCCTTTCATTTATCCAGTGAACGGAAAAAACATGGAAAGAACACTTTGTTCGTGCAAGGCCGTGCCCCAGAAATATTTCAAATGAGCGAGATTTGTTTAAAGCCGTTTGCAATGTAGATTACCGTTGCCTTTCTTACGAGTTTTTTTGTTAAACGTTAGAACAATAGGGGAAACTAAAATTTTAAAATACTCGGTACTATTGCAAAACTCGTTTCCCATAAAATTAGGCTCTCAAATTCGTATCGAAAACATGGAAGTTTATAAAAATTGTATATTGTATATTAAAGTCCAAAAGAATGTTATTAAATAAGATTAAACGCGTTATTGAGTAATAATTGAGACAACAATACATTTAAATTGGTGGAACACGAATTTTCTGCAACTTGTTCTGGCTTTCAATTATTGATTAGAACTAATGTTACATTATATTGGTAACCATTTAATTCTATAGTATAAACTACAACAAAATAATATTCTATTTATAACGGAGGGGAAGAAAGTGAACGATACTGGGATATCCGTCCAGCCTTTTGCACCTATGTCACTCCGGATTGAGAAACCTCTGTCGGAAAGTAAAATAAGTACAGATTATGCATGTATATACGACACGATATCACCTTTCTAACTAGCAGCTTACTGGCGGCTGTAACGACAGAGTCACGGTTCGTGTGTCTGCGCGTACACACGCGCACTGGCAGGTTTTGATTAATTGCTTTAATCGCGGTAGAAATAGGATTCCACAAGCACAAATTGATCCCGGTATCGAATCAGATCAGTGTTTCATAGGAAATGAAATCGAATTTTTTCGAACGTAAATTAAATATGAGAAGGATAATTCGTGGAACAACAAATCGATGCAGCCGTTCCTTCTATGTTTAAAATATCTTGACCTTTGCACCCGCAGCCATTCGAGCCTTAATTATATCGATCCATTTACTATTACAGAGGTATTTACGATCGAAAGGAAGATTGACATTAAACACAATTATAAATGTCTGCTGATGCAATTGATCGTAATTTTTAGCGATTTTTTTCTACATTAACAAAGGTAATGTTAGTACCTAACTACAAGGTTGACCTTTGCACTCCGTGGTTTTAACGACGCGAGAGAATGAAATTAATAACGTGCGATCTCACGTTTTCTCGTATGATTTAATTTGTTTCAGGTGTACTTTAGGGCAAATGATGTTTTGTATGCTTTAAAATGACCGTTTACGATCGGTTTGATCTTGAATTGTTATAAATGCAATAATATCTTAAATCGAAATGAAAGCTTTTTAATAAATTAAATTGATATTCACCGTGTCTAGGTTTGTCGAGTTATCATTTTTAATTGATGATTCTTTCTCTTTTAAAGTCGACGTGTATTAATAAGGATATTTTGGATGAAATAAAGGGGCAAACTGGTAATATTAGTAAAATTAAATTTACACATTCTGAGGAATTGAAATGAAAAAATTTTTATTTTGTTGGATTAACGGTTTCATTATATAACACTAATAATACGTATCACTACAATAAACTTTATAGATGTTAGTATATCCATAAATATTGTTTCAGGGTTCTCATAAAGTTAAATTTTCTTTACACAGCTGTTTCTACATCTTTCCTCCAGTAACCCAATAATTATATACTACACGTTTTATTGGGTATAATTTAGGTTTTCTCGCATATTATGCCTTAATAACATTAGATTCCACTACTTTTAATCAATTTTACTACGTATGTTTGCAGTTTATAGTGATTCATGGTGTAACATCTAGCAAAACTCACATTCAGAGTGCAAAAGGTTAATATTAATAAATGAGTGAATGTGTGCGAAATATTCAGAACTCTTGTTCTCTTGTTTAACACTAGAATTAACCAGCAGTTAGACTAATTACTTTTTTATAGAAATTACAACAGTGTATTCATTGAAATTTCGATCAATTAACATCTCAGTTCGAGTGTTAATTATGTGAATTTATTTAGGAATTTTTTAAACAGCTTTCTTCTAACAGTTCTAATAGAAATAACTGAAGAATGAGTCATTTTGCTATCCATGTTCACACTAGAACGATCAGACAGTTTAAAATGATCCAGTTCGGATTTCTTCTTTCGCAATGATTGAAAAGATAGAAACACTTTCCTAAGAAATTACTGACATACAAATTACTCGAAATCCGTACAAATGCATTTTTATAATTTGCATATTTCTTGAACGCCTGCTATTGCATCGAATAAATTGGTAATGAAATTTTGTTTGCTTTAACGAAAGAATATCTATTAAAAGTAATACTTTATTTCTCAATCCAAAATATATATTCCATGGTTTAGTAAACTCGAAACAGAATTCTAACGACGTCTCTAGAATTTATTCATTCGAAACATTCAGAACGTTTGAAAAAAGGAATATAACCATTGAAGACACGTTGGCAGAAGCGTATCGAATCGGATACAGCGTATTTTTATCGAATAAACGTCTTTTACAACATCAAAGAAGGTTTCCTGTTCCCTGCGAAATCCGATATTTCATATTACACAACCTAATAGTTCGAGGTAAGCGCGAAACGTATCCAGAAATCGAATTCGTGGGCGATACGTTGAAACGGGCAGAACTTGCACAGCAATCTGCTTAATATTTCCGTGGAAAATGGAAAAGGGCGTGCGGCGCGTTGAGAAATCGTTGAACAAGAAGAAAATCGGCCGACAATGAAAGGTCGGTAGCGCAGTTGAGCGTTGCCTCCGCTAATTTCACGTCCGAGATGCTCGAATCTGTAAAACGTAAGTATTGCGGACGTGATTTTGAAAGATCCGCCTCTGTATCTCGCCGATTAACCTCTGATCCAAGATCAACGTTTGTCCCGGCGACGATTAACTTCTTCGAAACGATTTCTGCCTCGCTGTGGGTCCGCGCCGCGCGTAGTCACTTCTGAAACACCGTCATTTTCCATCGGCTACGTGGGCTGGCTGCCGCGCGGGCATTAATTTGATTTTTCTCTCCCTAATTAGCGACATTCTACTTTGTTGCGGCCGGCTTTGCCCCACTTAGCGAACGAACGTCACTTTCAATTTAATGTCAATCAGCGCCGGCGAAATGTTTTATAATGTGCTGTAACACGGGGACACTGTGTTACGTCAGTTGTGCTATTAAATCAAATCGCTTATAAAGTGTATTACCGATGCCGACTTCAATCATCGCGTTGATTATTTAAGGAGGAAAATCAATGGTTAACACACGAACTACCAGTGAAAATGACTGAAACCGCGACACGATATTGTAGATTTAGCAGTTAAAACGCGATGACTTGACATTAGAATTACTAAGCAGTTGAATTGACTGTTCGTTATCTCTTTTTGGGAATTACAACGGTTCGTTCGGATTTCGATCGACTTTTGGTTTAGCTTGCGAATTAGGAAAACATTTTCTTTAGTAGTTTTTAAGAAAGGCTTCTGTGTCATGGACAACACCGACCAAACATGGGGCGTTAATTAAATAAGATTTGTTAACCGGAGGTTACTTAACTGTCTTTCAGCTGAGGACGCGCAGTTTATTACTCAACGCGAGCAAATTGCTCGTATCCGCGTAATTTCTCGCGCGGTAACAAAGGAGAAGGAGAGCCGGCCACCGGGGTTTCCTTTTTCCTCGCCGGCTGGAACAAAGATTTTTCCAACGGGGAAAACGCATCGAGATCGATCTAACGCGGTATGGAAACGATGTAGCAATCTTCCGCGGGCTCCGAAGTTCTCACAATTACGGCACTTAACTTACATCTTTGGGCATGTTCGCAGCTTCACACAAAATGGCCGCCGCGCCACGCCGGGCGAAGTGAAAGCGGGATGAAGTTTTAAGTATTATATTAACGTCTCTTACTTTAATTTGTCGTCATTACGCTTTCGGATGAAAAGTGTGAGGCCTTAACGATGATTTTATGGCCGTAATTGTTTTACGAGGTTTTCGCAACTGAACAGAATTGTTACATTTGTCGGGTCGGTAGAAACGGTTCGCCGCCGATTTCGTTTAACCTGTTGACTGTGGAATTTAGTTCGAAAAGTCTCTCGTTTTGCGCGCGATGAAATCAAAAAATGATGCGTGTACTCGCCGAACGCAGGATGAATGCAGCTCGGATATATTTTAATGATGAACGAAAGCAAAACGAAGAAGAATTGCATGTTTAGCTGGAAAAATGGAGGACTCATCGTTGAAAGAATTAGTATCATTTTGAGCTTTAAGATGGCGTGTATAATCGTCAAACGTTTCAATCAAGTTGATCGTTCTTTTTGTTTGATTCACGAGTTGTGAATTGAATTGATTAGTTTTTACTTAACTTTTATTAAGTAACAATCTTCAAACGATTGTGTGACCATTTAGACCTCATTAACTCTTTGTCTTACAATATCGTGTCAGAAACTTTCCTTGTTTGGTCAGAAACAATTATAAATAACCATGTCAATTTAGATTCAATCGCAGTATAACAATAATAACGATGTAATGGTTTTAATTACGCGCTACAATATGAATTACGAAACAATTGATTTATATAATTGTTTACCTACAATAATTATAATGATTATTGTATACGTAACCTTCTTATAACACGGTAGATAGGTTCCTAGAAAATGCTGTTATTTATAATATATTTAGTTATTTAATAGTTTATTAAATTTTAGTTATTTAATTCCATGCTGTTAGAGGGCTACCTGTATATTACTATAATATGAATTTCATTATGAATCTATATAATATAAAATATATTATAATAATTACGATAATTATTCTACGTCACTTTTATCAAAGGCAGTATCTGCCTTTTGACAGAATTTCTCCAAACGAAATTTCTAAGTTTAATTATTCTTTTGCAGTCTACTTAATGATGTATCCTTGTTGGTAAATGGTTTTAACTATTCTCAGCGAGCGACCATGTTAATTCGTGAAACAAGTGGATGTTAGAGCAGCGAACCATTGACTGCGACATAGTTTTTACTTTCATATTCGTATTCTAATTGTTTTTATTCCGCGTTTCATTCTCCGTGTAAAACCTACAATTAAATATCTCCGGTAAATAGCGTGACAGTAAAAGTTCCATTTGTAAAATTATAAGCGCACACATACCTTGTGGTTTCATGTGTAGAGAAAGTTGATCGTTAAAGCTGATACATTTCCCGTCGAGTAGGGACGCATGGGCTTTTATTATTTTACCAAGGAAGAATAATTAAACTTTTACTTTTTTACTTTTGAGCGGCTCACTTGTAGATCTGTTTTGATAATGACGTTCGCTTTTACTTCTTTGCGTTGGAGCGTTGTAAAATGGAGAACAATTTGTTAACGTCTTCCTATTTACTGATTGGTGATAATGAAATGGAAAATGAAGGATTCTTGATTGTATTTGATCAGTAGAATCGTAAAGACACGTCTATTGTGAAAGTGTTTGAATCAGAAATAATTAGATTATTGAATTAGAAATATAGGAGAAATATTGTTTTCATATAGCAGTCATTTTATTTTCCAGAACGAACATTAGGCGTATTGATAAATAGTCTTAACCACTTGCCCTATGATTTCTATCTGAACCGTGATCGATCTAAGTACTTTGTTATTAATAATTCATTCGAAATAAGAAAAAATTCGAAGCACATTCTATATCAACGTTTCTTTTAAAGTATAATCATCGATAACAGAGGAAGAATATTTAATTCGAATTCAAACGAATTGAATAATATTTATGTTTGTCAAAGAATTAATGGATTTTTGTTACATAAGAAAATCAGATATCCGAATTATTGTTTAGACAATTGAAATTCAGATAAATTGAACGTAATTTAACACCGTGCGAAAATGACCGATGAGGCTTTCATGTATCTTAATAACACGTTAATTATTATTGAATTATGGACGCTTATGCAATTCATTTTCAAGTATAATTTTCCGAGAACCCGGAAAAACGAAAGAAACATGCATCAACAATGAAGGAATTTATTAAGTACCCATCCTTAGTCATAATTCAATTATTTTTTAGATTCTTCTATAAATCTCTAAATCTAAAATTTTTAAAAATATGATATATAGAATGAAAGAACAACAACAATAATAATAATAAAGAAAATAAAATATGATGTATAATCTTATTAAATACAATAATACATATTTTAGTACAATTAAATTGTTTCCAAAATATAGCCTCTTTACAACAAACTATTCGCTGCACGAACTTGTCTGACCTTTGCTCCACATGACAGCGGTTTCCATCTCAGTGGAAACTGTTTTCCGAGGAAGACCGGTTTAGAGGCGCGACTACTGAAAGATTATTATCATTACATTTGTCTGCGAGGAAAGTGAAGTGCAACGGCACGGGAGAAATTTCCGGTAGGTTTACTTTCACGATTGTTTGACACTGATCGACGAAAGTAAGGTCATTTATTTTTACATAATCGTTTCAAGTTTAACTACTGGCTTATCTTCGCGGATGAACGGACGATTGTAAATACACTATTACCTTGAAGTATTCCCATCGATTCATTCCTACAATCTTTAGTCGGTCGTTAAATGCAACAACCATCGAAGGAAACACGCGTCACAATGAAATAACTATTAGTTAATTACAATTAACGGATCATTTATCGCGAAACCGGCGCGAATCGATTTTTGTCTCGCGCCAAGATATTTAAAAGTTCGCGTATCAATCGGTTCGAAAACATTGTGCTAATAATATACACTCGAGTTCACCGTTCATATTTCGCGTGCATTAATATATAAATAAATGCATTATGTAATGTGACTTTTATGTGAATTGATTATATCTACATTACTTTTTCTTATCATAAACGGTCTTGTTACATTTTCATGATGAACGATTACGCAATTGCCATTTATTGGCAAATTTTCAAACGACCGACGCGTGCGGTTAGTTTAAAATATAAATCGTAAATCGTCTATGATTAAGAAGTCCGCATTAAATTATACGTCAATTATCGGTTTCCCCTTCGTTCTCTTCATTTTCCCCTCTAAAAATCGACTTACTCTACTTTCGTAATAGACGATCTAATTACAGAATTATACATTGTGTTCTTCTCGAGTGATCATTGAAAGTTTTTTTACGTGAATTATGGTATATTCGTGCCACTAATTGGAGAACAACAAGAAATTAATGTGACCGAATTGCTGAAGTTATGATTGTACATACTACATTAAATTTGGACTACGCTTCGTGTGTACAATAGTTTTCTATTATATAAATAATGTTTCAATCTATCATATAAATATATAAATGATATAAAATATATTGCCCTCTCATAATTTCAAAAACAAAAGGAACACACAAAATTGTCACAAAATTGTTGGTACTTTAGTTTCAACGACCACTAATTTACAATTTTTGAATTCTATGTCTCGTGTTCATCCAGATGACAACCATATCATTTGAAAATAAACAGAAACTTTTGTTAATTATTAGTTTTGTGAAGTATTAGAAGTGTATGTTACAAACATACACTTTCTTCACGTCTTGTCATTCTCACCATGCATTGTCAGAAGCCAGTGACATCAAGTAAACAAAAATAATAATTTCTGCCCTAACTGTTATTAGAAATAACGATTACAGTCATCATACTTAAAAAACAAAATAAATACATCAACTATTCCAAATTACTTATTATAAACTGTTAAATGTAACATTAAGTACTTCCTAGAAGTACTGCATATTTTCATTATTTCCTATAAATAATTAAAAGAAAAATGTGTTTCCAAGATCAAAATATTGAACAAAAATGTGTGTCAATGGGATATTATCAATTTTTACCGAACGAATAAAGAGAACATCCATTTTTCACGGTTACATGGAAGAGGGACAGAAAATATTTCCCGACCGAATTTTCGATCAAGGTCAATGGTAAATCCAATGGATTGTTTAATAATTTCATTTCATTCAGCCCCCAACCGAAGCGCACGGAGTAGCGTCTGTTATAGCACGAGAACCGACTTCCTTGTTAGCCACATTAAATCAGAGTAAAACAACATCAAAGAATATGGAGCCGGTAGGAAAGTCTTCCGGGTTTGGCCGGTGGATAAGTGTGATGGATATCCGCGAATACCCACTTATTCAACGGATGTAGACATGTGGTGCGTAGCCAGCTGCCGGAGAGAGGCGTATTTCACCTGAAATGAGAATTGCAAATAATAACAAACGATTACCTTAATACGTCGTTGATCGGCAGTTTTACGCAGAAGCTATCCCGTGTCACCGGTTATTAATGTTCTGCACTCGAAAGTTATTCACTGGAAATATTATGGAAATCTATCGATAAATTAAGCAACAGAGCTATTTTATTTGAATATTTCACATAGCAATACTAAGTTTAATATAAAGTAAATATCCAACTTCATAGTTTTGCTGTATGAAATCAAATGAGAGTCATCTCTCGAGCGCAAAGGGTTAAATATGAAAGTGAAATAATTGAAATAAATTTCAATGTACTTCGTTTATAAATAATAAATTGAAATAAATCTTTGGACATACAGGTAGACCCTTTATGTAACAAATTATTTATTATCATAATTACTAAATAATAATTATAAATATTATTCTTAAATAAATATTATTAACGATTTAAGAGATTATTAAAAGGTTATTAGATAAAAATGATTTATAATTACTCCTTGACAGTTTGGTATTGGCTTCTAGCAGATCATTATAGATACAAGAAATGGCAATTGGATGGGCACGTTCTTACATCTGCTAAAAAGGTTAACTTCATCGAAATAAATTGAGTATCTATGGCCAAAACTGAGCATTTTGTTACCGCTGTTCAGTGAAACGAATAATGGAGTTAACGGTTTGTTACCATGCAAAAAGATACTTCATTGATGTTCATTCTTCTTACAATGTTTGTTATTCATAATGACCATATTATCTTCATAATAACTATGACTTGTTAACATCCTTTTTCGTACCTTATGTTTAAAATTTTATATACATAGAATAAGAACCATCGACGAGAATAATATACAATTAAATTATCCAACATTTATTATCAATTATTTACCTTTTTCTAAGAAAATATCAGACATTATTGCTACCATTTTTACTAAATTAAAGTATCAAATAAAAGTTTCCAAAATTTTCCTTTGTTACTCTAAAGTAATCACTGCAGCATCGCAATGGCGAAGTTTTGTGATTTTGTAAGAACAAAAATAGGAAGTTCCCTTATTATTTTTTGTAGAATATAAGAAACTTAATTCTCTGTTACTTTAAAACTATCACTGCAACATCACAACGGTGAAGTTATGTGATATTGGAAGAACAAAAATAGAAAGTTCTCTTATTCTTTTTTGTAGAATATAAGAAACTTAATTCTCTGTTACTTTAAAACGAAGTTTTGTGATTTAAAAACAAAGACATAAAGTTTTCTTATCCTTCTTCTGTGAAATAGAAGAAATTTGTGTATCTGTTACTCTAAAATAATCACTGCAGCATCACAACGGTGAGGCTATGCTATTTTGTAAGAGCAAAGACATAAAGTTCTCTTATCCTCCTTTTGTGAAACAAAAAAGATTTGTTTCTTTGTTACTTCAAAACAATCGCAACGGTATCGCGTCGCTCGTATGCAAAGAGCCTTACACAAGAACGGTGTAACAACAACGCAAGTATGTATGTACGTCGATGTCGAATGTTTCTTATTGGTTCGATTGTCCGGGCACTCCGATTTGACTTACTATCGACGGAAGGTTTCATTGAATAGCGCACCTCGAAAGCAAACCTTGTGGGAAAAGTTTCTCAAGAGCGCGTAACTTTCTCTGCGTTAGGCTGCTTTCCCAACTCCTTTCCGCCTTCGGACTGCACACTCTCAGTCAAGCAGAACGACATAAAAGTCACCTGCGAATTCGTCCTTCCGCAATTTCGTAGCGTCGAATTACAAATCAGAGTAATTCCTTTAATACCCGTGTTCCGACCGCCCCAAGGAATTGCCGTTACTACTTGCCTGCGCCTGGAAAGATTTCGTTCTGATAAAAGATAAGAATAACGAACGAAATTATCTTCAATTATTATCTAATTTATAATTTGCAGAAACTGAATTTTCTCTGGATCACGGATATTAAATTAAATTTTCTTCGAACGAAAGAGATTGAAGTAAGATTTTTTCAAAAGAGATCCAATTAGATTTTCTTTACATTGAAGAGATTGTATTAAGATCTAAATTAAAGAAATTGAATTAAAATTTCTTTGAATTAAAGAGGTTCGATTAAACTTTCTGTGCAGTAAAGGAATTCGATTAAACTTTTTATTAATTAAAAGTTAACGTTAGGTTTATGTAACCTGTTAATCCGACGGTTATTGAATTTTATGAATATTATTTGGTGAAAGTGTGCGTCAACTTCGATTGTTGCAATTGTACAAACAAGTATCTTAATTCCCTGTTTTTCAACGTCTGATGTCGAAAATCTAGGAACGATTACATATCTGCTTTTCTAGGAACATTAGAATCATGTGCACAGTAAACTTCCTAGTGTTAAGAGAAACGAAGTTTATTGTGCTATTGGAATTTGTTGCAACATCTTAATCTAGTTTAGATAATCAAAGGTTCTTTTACATGTATAGGGACTTGTGAAAGTACAGATTGTTCTCAGATGTTTATAGGTTCGATGTTGCCACATCGAAAAATGGAATTGAGAAAAACGAATTTTCAATTCTCATATATCTACAAGTTTATTAAAATTTCGAATATTGCTGGAATTTACTAAGATCATATTTTTAAAACTTTAAACATTAAGAAACGTAGAAAAAATCGGCTCTTATCACTTTAAAAACTGTTTACATGTGTTTATATACTTATACAGTTATAAACATACATTATTTTATTTTCGAGAATCCATAGAATTATTAAATATCATTTATATTTAACGAACAAATAATTTTTAAACTTGAAAATTTTATTTTATACTGAAAACCGAGTTTCTAAAAAATTATTAGAATTAATTTCCAATATTCATTTTGTCTGATATTTTATATAGATAGTTTCAACTAATGTCTTACGCAAGTTTTATGACTATATTATTTAAATCTCTCGTCAGTGAAATTTTCGAAGATCCAAGTCACCCAATGTTAATACAGAAAGGATAAATCACGGATTTAGGGCATTGTTCTAAATTGTGCAACGCCTGCTCAGCTCGTGACTTCGTTTTCTCACGCAGACCGTGCAGAACGTTGCACAAAGAACCCTTGTTCATGGAATGAATTATATGGTGTTGCTTTTCCGTTGCTCGAGGGTGCGTTAACACTAGAACAACCGTGCCCGTCAAAGTGACAGGTTTCAGTCTTCTTATTTCGCAATTATCGGTATTTTAAAAGTATCCAATATCCGAAATGATTTTTAAAATAAATTTCACTCAGCACTAGGTCTACAGGTATTTATTGCACAATTTATTCTATTGGTCTTAGAAAAATTGATGTTAATTCATTTAGATTTTGGAAATTAGATGTTTAAAGATACACAATTAAAATACACGTTATTGCATCGATTAAAATTGAAAATAATGTTCGTAAACATTCACCAAATGATATTTGTAACCATTTACTAAATAATATTTATAAATATCTATTAATGTTTGCAAATATGAATTTTCATGCACATTTATGGTTATATAAAAATATATTTTTACAACGACTATAGTCGAAGCAGAAAAATATATTTGATTGAAGGTCTTAGAAACTATTAGATATAAATAAACTATTTCAAACAATTTAAGGAAGCGTGAAGAAATAAAAAAAAGACACAATGCTGCATCTATATAATAAAGAAATGCAACATTAACACTATTTCTACCGAAGGTGTCGAAAGACACCGTTTGAAATTTTAACTTAAAATTCTTTTCTCAGTTCAATCATCATCCCTCAATTGAAGTTTGGACATTTATTATGATTAATTTTATAATCGTTATTGGAAAAGTCGGAAAGTCAATTCAGAATGTGCGACTAAACTTTGAAAATCATTTTGAATTAAAAATTCGAAAGGTGTCTGTTGACACCTTCGCTGGAAATAGTGTTAAAACCGTGGGTTTACCATCTTTCTCCTGTTACACATTCGTAATAACATTACGTGAAAGTATGACAGACTGGTGGTGGCTTAAGTTTCTTAATACTTCATTACACAAAGGCAATATATTTGTTGGAAACGTGAATGGTTCGGAAATTCCATAAAAACAATGCAATCCGGCGATTAAAGGAGTATTTAAAGAGTGACAATCGATACACGGTGATAGAACATTTAACAGCGGCGCCGTCGCAAGAAAAGCAACGAAAAAAAGCCGATTTATTAGTTGTAAGAGTTTAAACACCGATATTGCGTCACAATCTAGAAAAATTGTTAGTGGCCTAACTATAAGAAGTATATTACATTTTGCCGGTGCGTATGACAAAACGGCCAGAAAAAGACTATTCATTAATGGCTGACGTAGAGAGAAACGACCGAGATATGCGAAAGTAAATTTACAGAAACCAATTGACTTTTGGAAAAATTTCCAGACAGAGAGCAATATATTTCTTATGGTTTGACCGCTGACATTCGTTCTAAATTGTGACGCAATGTCGGTAAATAAGCACTTAGAGCTTATGAATAGGTTTTCCGTCGCTGCATTTATTAACACTTTGTTGTCTCGCAATTTGACGCAGAAACTATTCCACGTCATCGGTTATTATTCTGTAATTAAATATCGAAGTGAGACAGTCTAAAGAAACTTCAATATACTTTATTTACACGTAATGGATTTAAATGAAACTTTAGACATATGTTTTAGAGAACTTTCAATGTTTTGCTTTTGCAATATTCTATATTGCCCTGCGTTTTAAAAATTAAAATAGGAAATGCAAGTGCAAACACGAGCTTTTGAAAAACAACTTATGATTAGTCAACAATGTGTTCGTCAATACTTTGTTCTGTTTTACAATTTAAGTCATATGAATTCGGAAACAGGACAGGTCTATTTTTTGGCATTGTATGAGTTATTGAAAATTAAATTAAAAAAAAGATTAAATAAAGTCAACTCGGTACTGTATCTTTTAGTGTTAACGATGTCGGCGCTGAACATTCTATTGTCACACCGATCATCAGTGCTTGTGTACTAATATTAAACAATAATACTAAATACTAATACTAAATACTACGTACTTGTGGTTATCAGACGAATCACGAGGTACTTTTAAGCAGTAAACTATATTTTTCCATCGTATATTCTCGTGTGATATTAATTGAAACTTGTTGTGTCTGTTGACAAGGTCTTTTAGCAATTTCCCTCGGCGAGAAGACGGTTTCTCCCGCCGCTGAAACGGCGGAATCGTCTCCCAGCAATGCGGACGACATTGTCATGCTGGAAATCGACGTAAAGGAGCCTGTGAAGAGATCACCGATACAAGCCAGTACCGATTACGGATCTAATCAGTATAGTCTTCAGAGCGCTGACGCTGCACAACAGGTAACAAGTAGTTCACCAACATCATCTTACATTCCACGGCGATATTTTGTAAAATAAATTATATACAAAGAATCAAAGAATCATTATTATTAGACTGTGGATTTTTGTGAATTTACAAAGAATGTCAAAGTTCAAAGTTGCGCAAAATGCGCACAGCGAGTAGAAATGTAAAAAATATTCAAAATGTAATGCTGTTTACAATGTTTGCTTGAAAAAAACTAATTATATACAAAGTATATGTAAAAATTAGTGTATGAAAAGAATCGTAATATTTTCATTCTACAAGGAATAATGTACACTTGACTTTGAAATGACCTTGACCTCTTCACCAAGAATAACTTCACCTATATGTTCTAATATCGCGTCGGACTTCTATTTTCTGATATTAAACTTCTAACGGTTTAAATTAATGTTCACAAACGACAAATTTAAATTAGCTTAAACTGTTTTAAGGAATAATATGTCAATAAGTCGAATGACGAAAGGAAGTATTTCTTTAAATGAACTTTATTTCCCTCGATATAATCTATTAAATGATCATCCATTTATAACAATTAAATAAAGTTTAAATATTTAAATATTTTATGCTGGCTCGCACAAAATTTGTCTACTTTAAGTTGATCTCGTATAGCACAACGAATACTTGGATACTCTATCGGTTCGCCCAAGCTCGTATGGTAGAGAATATTATATTCATAGTGGGATCCTTGATTAAAGATCAATGCCGGGGACAATCCATTGCAAGGCAAGACTACTATCTTTATCTTCCTACGATATCAAACTACCGTTGTTTACATTCTTCTATCGTAACCGAGCAATGCCCCTGCAATGTTAATGAACTTGCGATTGTCTGCAACTACGAAGATAACCAGTTGTCAACCTTTGTTTCTGCACTTGACATTCTTCCAGCGACGTGATCGATTAACTCAGTGAAGGAAACCTGACCAGACAGTCTAGAAAAAGATTTTTAACCTTTCCCCTACTTGATAAAAGCGTAAATAAAAAGTTAGCAAATGGAAGATCTCGAAAGTTTTTTTTTTTAGTAATGATATCCGTGATATGTTTCAGATAACATTTGAGCACATTTCATTGGAATTGGTAGATTTGAATATAGTAATAAATATTTATGCAGCCAAATTTTTTCTATACATTGTGCACTAAGAATGTATAGAATGCAATTAACGTTAAATATTTGTACAGACAGAGGGTTAAATGAATTATAATAAGTTCAGTGTAATTGTATTTTGTATTATTCTTTTATAGAATGTGATTTGTATATCAAAATGGGGAACAATGATTGAAAGTTGATAATGTACGTGAAATTCGTGGAAATTAGTTCGCAATCGTTCGAGAAAAGAAAGTTAGCGAGCACTGTGGAAAAATCGTATTGCTAAGCAAGATTCGATTATCGCACAGAATTTGTTACTTATTTATGAAAAAGTGAAAATGTCTCAAATGGGAACGTTGGGACGAAGATCTACCATCATCTTCAATTACAATAGTCTATTAAATCCAACAAATCTACCAAATGAAATGTTAAACAAAGATAAATTAAAGGGAGTCTTGAATTCTTAAATATGCCATATTTCATAACCTTAAATAACAAGAAACCATTAACTTAAATAACGAGAATAATAAGTAACGATAAAAAATAGTATGACTAAGCAAGATTCATTATCGTACTAAATTTGTCACTTATTAACGAAAACAAAGGAAGGACAAACATTGAAATACTAATTAATTATACAATATGAAAATCAATATACAGTCAAACGGAAGAAAGAAAACGCAGAATTCTAAGTAAAACTTTAAAACCGGTCATTTAATCGTACGTTTAATATTAAAATTCCCACATGATTTTAAATACTTTCGTGAACGTCTACTAATTAACACGTCGAATGCCGTAGGGGTCACCGGTGACCCCTAATCAAATTGAATTACTATAGTTCACTCAATGAAACGACGATTATTTGGTTACGTTTCTATATTACAAATAATGTTACCTAATTTCATGACATTCGGCTAGAAGAACGTGCAATAATAATAATGCTATTCAATCGAATGATTCAATATCATGTTTTTCCCCATTTTGTGTACTTTGCTTTATAAAATCGTGCGGGGTTTAACGTGTTAAGATGTAAAGTTGATTCCAGTCTACACATTGGACTGAAATAAATGTGGGAAATGAAAAGCGGCAAGATATTTATGAGTGAACGTAACGGATTGACGGAATATATATTCCTTCAAGGATAACATAACAAATGGCCAATAATGCCCGCCATGTCTGCCTTTCTTGTCCCAAGACAATAAGTGTTCCTAGAAACAGGCAACATCATTGCTCTCGGTCAACCGTGACTATTGGCCGCCTATCACTGGCTAACGTAGTGACTAACTTCGTAAAGGTATAGCCATGAGCAGTGCGGATTTTTCCTCGCCATTAGAACGGAGGGTCCGCCTTCATTATCTAGATATTTCGTTGCGACAACTGCAATTGGTTCAATACCGTTCGTTTCTATGCCCACGATTGCCATTGTCACTTTATATCTCAAACAGACGAAAAATTCTCTCGTTACTGGCTGAACCATTCCCACAGAGCTGAACTGTACCTGACAATAACTTTCTTTTCATTCGCGATACTTCTGTTGGTGTATTCGCAAAGGACAACGTGTTATTAGAGAATAAATCGTGAATTCGTGAGAGTACGTTTCAGTTGTCTGTTTACCGATACTTAGCCTAACTGTGGAATTTAGTTTGAAAAATCTCTCGTTCTGCGCACAATAAAAACAAAATTGAAGTGTGTACTCGTTAAACGTAGGACGAATGCGTCTAGTATATTTTTATGAAAAACGAAAGCAAGAGAAAGGACTACACGATTATCTGAAAAAATAAATAATTCATTGTTGAAAGAATTATTAGTATATTCGTCAAACGCAGTTGACTGGTTAACACTAAAACTACCGAGCATTTATTAGGGTTGATACGTAATACTTATAAAGATTGTAACAATACTCTTTTTTACTATTTCTTCAGATATTCCTTGGAGAACTTCGGTGAAACTAGTTATTTTTTAAGTTATTTCGTGTATTGAATACTTTTCAAATATTAATAACTGCGAAATAATGAAACTAATTAAACCCCGCCATTTAACCCTTTGTAAAATAATTTTTCTGTTATTTCTCGAATTTGCAATGTAATTTCAATTTTCTAATACACTTTGATTATATGAGAAAGTACCTGTCATTATATTGTGGCTAAAAATCAATTCAAACTGTGAAAATATGTTCATCATGTGTCATTATAATATTTCGAATCTCCTATTTATTAAAGTAAATATAAAAGTAGACAATTAGAATACATATTCTGGTAAATGTATCAATCAAAATCGACTCGAACGTTTGCCAAATAATATTGAAAAAATTCATTGATTGTCTTTGAGATATTACAATCACGAAATTCTAGTTTATCGTTCGTTGGCAGTGCTCGCTACTTTCACACTTTCCATCGGTAGTCCTCTGAAACCGTAAATGATTAAACAAAGATTTATGATCGAACAACGTAACAAGTCGTCCCGATTGTTTCAGGTTTTTATCTCCGCTTGCAAAATTGAATTATTCCTTATATAAGAAGCGCGAATGTAAATCAGATTTATGGAATCTGTTTTGAAGCGTAATTTCGTATTTACATTGGAACGTGACGTTTAATGAGCGAATCGATATTCATTTCTCTCCATCGGAGAAAAAAAGGGGAAAGAACGCCGCAGTTTTCAGAGTATAAAACGGAATCACGGTTTTTCCTCATTCTTCCACAATAATCTGGGTTGAAATACTTGAGTTATTTGAAAGTGAGAGGAACTGAATTCCAGAGCCACGGAATTCACGAAATCGTAAATCCTCTTTCTACAACGGGCTCGAGTATAACAAATTTACCGTGCACACGCCGGCTGAATATTCTCGAATGTCGCGGTAACGCGGGCATAAAAGTAATTATACCGAAATAATTAAGTTGCAGAACTGAGTGCATAGGTTTCAACGATATTTATAACGTTTCGTTCGGAGCACGATCGTAAATATCCTGCATTTTCATACATTAGAAAGGGAACTTGTCGAAAACGCTGGAACTTTAACACTGGAACTATTGGATGGGTCAAAATGACCCATTCATGATTTCTTTTTCCAATTGTTGAGAAGATATCGGATGCTCCTCTGAGAAATTGCTTGAGAAATTGACAAAAACTACATTGCAAATCAATTGAAGTCTCAATAGTTGCACTATTTAGTTTCTACAGAGAAATTTCAGAAAGACAATTTGACTGCTCGATAGTTGTCTTAATAGTGTTAATGTTAAATTTTCATGTTTTCCTTGCTAAGATAACGAGAATTTACTAGGTTGCCTAAAGAGTCTCATTAAATTTTTAAATGAAGAATAATCCTTAAGTCCTTAAAAAGATTGTGACAGATTCCTATATTTCAAAATCAAATATTAAACTCACTTAAAACATAATTACAAAATAAGAAAACTAAAACACCAGTACTACTTCTAGTGTCAAAGTTCATTGAACTATGCGTCAGGTATTTTATCCAGAATCTCTTTGCCTTTCGATTTACATATTTACAATACTTTCTCGTATTATAATCTAAACTGTACATCGACCAATAAAATGGCATAACCTTTCGGGCAACCTAATCAAATCGAATGCAATAAACGAAAGAACTTTTCCATGTGGCGCTCGAATAACGGATCCGTCCAGCTATTCCCGAGGAGGGTATAAAAAGACAGATTTAAAATAGAAGAATGAATCATTGATCTATCGTTGCTTTGGTTTCGAGCCGGGTTCTTGTGTTCCTCTACACCTACACTCGATCCTGATTGTTTAGCCGTGCTAAACGCGATCATGCTTTCTTGCATAACTTTTACCTTCTAATCGGTTCGACCTGACAAAACCGGTAATACCACACCCAATGATCGAGAGTATATCCGTCTGCAAGTCTCGCGGGCCCTAGATACGTTCTCCATATGGTTCACGGCCTTGTGTACCGTTACCGTGACGAGTTGCTTTGAATGAATCCATCTTTACGACCATTTGTGGGTCATCGACTCATCCGCGATCCTCGCAAGTTCATTCATAGAACGATCGTCGACTCTCGCGCAACGTTCGTTGAAAGTCACTCGAAATAACGGACAAATCCAACGCGATCGATATTCTGCGGATAACGAATGACAGATATACAAAGTTGAAGTTTTTTTCTTATTTAAATGAATTGACACTTTCACGTCGAGATATGTTTTTCTGTGCGTTCAATCACCGATCGTATTACATAATGAACAATGTTCGCAATGATGTTGAAGTGCATTCTTTTGTTACCTGTTTAGTTTTCAGGCTTCAGTTGATAATTGTGGGTGAATGTTGATAATTTTATTTGATAATAACGTTAATATGTTAGTTTATTTTCATATTGTAGAGTGGCTGTATACTGGTGGAATATTCCAGCGAATTAGCTATAGTATAAATTAATCTCAATTTCGTTAACGTGAGATGAACAAATCATCCACTTCGATGAAATTAGTTCTTCGCAAAAGTTCAATTATTCAATTACTTTTGAAAAGTACTGTGCCTTCCTATTGTAGATTTTTCATTGTAGTCAGAATAATTTAAATCTACTTAATCAATTATAATTAGAATTTTTATTTATCTGTAACAATTCATTAAATCGTGCTAAAATTATGTGGATGAGAATATATTCTTTGGAATAATCTCCAGTTTGTTCCTAATAGTATTTCCTGCACCCTCTTGTATTTCACAGATAATTCTGCAACAGTCTAAACGTACCGGTACTACATAATAACATATTTCTACCATAATCAGTCAAATAATTGGTTATAAAATAGAGGCAAACAAGATACACGATAAATTTTTCTTAGTGGAGGCATAAATCAAAGGAAACACAAAAACTGAAAAGCCGATTAATTGGGCAATATAGGAATCGATATAAGGTTAAATGGTCGAAAGAAAATGCAAAAGTTCTAATCATATTTTAATGCCGGTCATTTGACCGGTCGCGGCACGTTTATCGATAATGTTGCTAATATATACATATATATGTGTCAGTCTGGTATGCCCCACTCTTATCATAATTAGCGGCAGTCGAAGTCTTCGTTGATCTTTAATTGCCCGGGGCTCGGTTCATTTGTATAACATTAGATTAGAATTTGCCGAACACGCTCAATGGAATACCTCGACGAAGTATAATCGACAGATATAATTAACTGTCGGAAATTTATCGTAGTGAATTCGTGGTACAGCAAAAACGTATAACTTAATAATGCGTAACGCGTTACTTCCATTCGGTTTGGATGTTAAACGAGGCTTTAACCGCGCGAAGAAATATGCGGTCGATTCCAGTTTCTTGCCCAAACGGAACACGCAACGGGAAGAATTGATTTCCCTTTCGTTTCTGCTTTTTCTAAATTAATCTCATTAGCGTAAGGAAACAATCGTTTTGCGAAAACGTTTGCGATCCAGACGTTGGTGAAAGTAAAACCCGAGAAGACGTTAGCAGTTTTAAATTACAATGTTACGCTCGAGTCGGTTTTCTCGTTGCGTTTCGACGCAATCGGGGGTCCTTTAGATCATAATTAACGGAGATTTTGCGACACTTATATATCCCATGAATTTTTTAATGCTTTTTGTTTATTAGCCCCTTTGCATTTTGATTCCTTTCTGAACCGTAACACATCTAACTACTTTGTTATTAATAATTCATTCGAAACAAGAGAAAATTCTTATTCCATATCAACGTCTGCAAGCTATAACTATTAATAAAGGAGAAATAACATGTTTGTATTCAAGCAAATTGAATAGGATTTGTTTCCAAAATATCTCGTTTCAAATTAATCGCGAGCGGGTTAATACGAAATAATAAAGCTTCCTTATTCTTAGCTCATTTTTAAAATTTAACTCATTATTCAGGTTTGAATTCGAAATTCTCTAAGAGATCTTCGCCTGATGTTGACAAATTTTATCGTGTTACGGGACGTTTCGACGGTTAGAGAAAGTTCGGAAATTTCTGGGGGAATATTTATTGTATCTGTTTGGCAGCGGCTATCTTTACTGGGAAAACCAATGTTTCGTGCTCTGCACGTATGTAGATCACCGCGAGTTGTACTTTGACGTAGTTATTACGTAATCAGATAAGCTCATTCGGTTTTCCTGTCATTTTATTATCGTTTCAATCATTTTAACCTTTCGAGTAGTCGCCAATTTTCTAGTCGTACGTTCTCAACGTGACCTATGACGATCGTTCTGTATTTCGTAGAAAATCTGATTCCCTTCGACGAAGAAGTGATCGTAGCTGAATTTAAATTTAAGATTATCTTTTATCGTAGCTTTTCGTAGGTAATTAATTACAAAGAATTCAAATTAAACGCGGAATAAAAGGAATAATAATAAAGACACTTCAGAAAACAGAAGTCAATTTTATTCGCATAAGTGGATTAAACCTTTGCACTCGAGGGGCGCCTTACAGTCGCCATCTGATTCGACGCAGCAAACTTATAAAATTTTCAATTCAATATTAAACCTTGTGTAATATATCAACACATAAAACATCGAAGTAAAATAGTTCTGTCTCTTAATTTATAGAAGATAATCAATCGTGTTAGTTGCGAAAAATATCGTTAATATTTAGTCAGAAAATAATGAATATTATTAATGAAAAATATTACCGACTGCAAAAGGTTAATATAATAATTTGCCGCGTAAAAGGAGACTCGACTGAAAAAGGACCGCGTAAATAAAGAAACGATCGTAATCCCAATTAACGCACGAAACCGTCTAAACCTTCGTTCAAGTTTCAGTTCCGTTTCGCTACGCCCAATGCCCGCAATAAACACACAAACCCCGCAGATCGATGGAAAAAAGAGACGATCGAACGAAACCCTACCCCGACCGCCTTCGAAGCAGCGATTCCCATTGAAATAACAATGTATATATTTCTAGCTGTCACCGGAGTACTTGTCCGTCTTACAATACGCGCAGGAGCAACCGCAGCCTGCGCCGCCGCAGCCGCAGCGCAGACCGCAGCCGGCTTACGCGAGGCAGCAACAAGCGTTGCAGCAAGCTTACTACAATTTCCGCAAGCCGACGGTAGTGCCGCCCAGGCCCCGTCCCCAGCTTCACCCTCAAGCGCTGGCCCAAGCGGAGGTGGCCGCGGAAATCCAAGCTCAGGTCGACGCGCAGAACCGCGCCGAGGCGATACGCACCGCTCGCTTAGGCTCCAGCGCATCAGCCTCGAACACGTACCAAGTGCCGGCCTACGGTCAGCCGAAACTAGGAACATTCGAGCAAGAACTGCTGCAGCTGGTGTCCGCGAATCAGGCGCAAGAATTCAAGCTGCTCCCGACCCAACCGAAAGGCAGCACGTCTGCCTACTCCCAGCAGCTGGTTAGCTACCCTTCGCAGTACGCGAAGCCGACAGCGGCCCCTCAATTGCCAGAGCAATACCACATCGAGACATCCCCTCCACGGTACCACCAGCCCCAACCAGCAGTAGCCTACCAATCAGTGGAGGAGCCTCTTCCGTACCAAGCGCAACCGGCGAAAGCGTACGGTCCGTCGCCTCAATACGACTACGCGGCGGACGAAGCGCACCTGAAAGCCCTGGAACAGGCCCAAGCGCAGGCGCAAGCTCAAGCTCAGGCTCAGGCATTAGCATTCCACAAGGCGGCGCAAGCGGAATACACGCAGCACAGGCAGAACGCCCTGGAGCACATCAGGCAGACCATTGAAACGGACAAGCAGCGTACCGCGCTGGAGCAGATCCAGCAAGGCACGCAGATCAGCGACGCCGGTCGCAATTACCTGCAGGAGCAGCTGCAACCGAAGAGCGCCGATGCCGCTTACAGAGCTAAGGTCAAGGCTCAGACAACCGCAGAGGTAGCGGAAGCCAGGAAACTGCAACAGGCCGAGGAGTTCAAGGCTCACGCGGACGCTATCCGGAAGCTAGAGGCACAGCAGAGGGCTCACTTGAAGATCCAGGAGGAGGTGCGCAACTACGCGTTGAACTTCGAGCAGAATCAGATGAAGGCTCAAGAGCTGGCGCAGGCACAGGCGGAGGCGCTGTACAAAGCTCAGCTTCAGGAGCGCAACGAGGTCAACAAGCAGATCATCGCTATTTCAAAGGACCAGGTGGAAGGCAAGAAAGTTGACCCCAATTCGCCCGTCTACCACTACACCCTGCAACCCAGCAGCACGCCTCTGCCCCTGTTGAACAGCTACTTCACGAACGATGAACTGCAGAAGTACCAAGCGTCTGGATCCTCCTATGTACCCAGATCCGTACCTAAACCCGACGGCCCCGTCGAAACTGTGCAGGCGCAACCCGCGATCACGCAGCCCCGTCAGCCGCACAAGCTGAAGCTCCCTCTGTCCCCGCAATCTGTGTACATCTCCGAGTCAGGCTTGCTGAAGAAATCGCCCGTCAAGTCGATAACCATCGAGGAAGTCGAGGACGCGAACAGCCGTCAGGTTTACCAAGCCGTCACGCCCAAGCCGCGCACGCTGTCCGAGGAGGATCTGTCCGCTCTGATCAACGCCGGCTACACCGTGACGCCCGTCCCGCAGACCGCGAAATCCGATCAGATATTCGCGGTCGAGAACACGTCCGCCGCCTACTACACGAAGAAACAGAAACCTCCCCCGCGACCCGAATACGTCTCCTACGAGGAAGTGATCCAACGGCCGCGCAAACTGCTCAGAAAAACTAGGCCGATCCTCAAGCAGAACGACGGCGAAGTCGACGCCAGCGAGAAAGTCGCCTACCTGCTGCCGTTGGAGGCCGCTTTCGGCACGAGACAGCCGCCGCTCAAACACGAAGAGTAAGCCGGGCACTATGATGCTACGCTCGCCCCGCATCGCAGCAAGTATTAATAGACGCAACGTTTTCTAACTGAATTATTACGCAGCCGCGCGGAAGTGTTCGGAAGACGATGTCGCTTGTCATTGGACTGGACGAGGATTCGAGAGTAGTCTTGGTTCTAGGATGTTTTGGGGGAGGATCGAGGACACTGTACGGGAATCTTAGTAGAATCGAGTAACGTGTGGTTAGGTTGGGCAAGGTTTATTAACTCTTTGCACTCGAGAGGTGACAAACAGTCGTCACTTCGTTTGAAATTACAAAGTTTGATGTATGATATTGAAGTTCATTTAACGTAATCCATGAAACGTTAGAATAGAATACCTTGATTTCTGTATCATTTATGTTAATGTCAGTTATAAAACCTGCCATTGATATTTCATTGGAAAATGAAGTTGATTGTTTAGTATTCTAAATGAAACTTTCTATTGCTATGTGAAATATTTAAAGAAAATAGCTTTGTCGTTTAATTTATCTGTGAATGATCGTTAAATTAGTTTCAAACAATGTCATTTATACATGGTCGGAAAATGTTGAATATTTTGAAAAACTCTCGAGTGCAAAGGGTTAACTCTTTCGCTGCGAGGTTTGGACGTATCTGAATCGATGTTTTCTGCTAAATTTGAATTTAGAAATATATATTTGTTACAATACAATAAAATTTAGAAGAAATATGTCGTTTGCATGACATACAGTGTTAATTTACAGTTAACATTGTCAATGTGTTAATACAGAATGTGTCGTATAAAATACTGGAAATATCAGCATTCAGTTTTTTATGGACCTGTGACACATTTAGGAAATCTTGTGGTCTATTATCGCAGTGGAAGGGTTAGGTTGAAAGTTTTGTTGCCTTGGGAGTGTTTCAACGGTAACCGTAGGTTGTGCGCATTAAAGAATTCACGATTCGAAGTTGATGACTGCTTTGTTGCTGTTAGTAGCCTGAGGTAATTGTCCACTGAGTAGAGTGACTTTGATGTGGCAGTCGAGTTTCGAGACTGCCATAGTTTATTAATGTCCAGGTACAAGACACAGATACCTTTTTTTTCGTAACTCTTTTTCTTCATTCGTTTCTCCACCTTATCTTATAAATGCTCTATGGTATTTGAGTGTGGACTTCATGGTTGACGTGGCAAATGTACGTGGCGGGTTACATAATGACCATTCTTTGACATCGTTTCCTAGTTGCGTTAGATCGTTATCCTAATGGAAGTAATAATTTGCTGGTAAACGTAACTTTGATCTTTGAAATTTTCCTGTAGAACTCTTGAACATTTAACTTTATCTTCGATCCCATCGATCAGCACAATTAACCCCTTCTCCTATAACATCGAGTCAGACTCGCGATGAAAATTTTCAACTGAATTCAGCAAATCTGAACGTCATTTATTTAGTTTGTATATAAATGAAATGTTACTTGTGTATTATCAAGCTTTAATCTTGAGAGTAAACACAGACATTAACTAAACATCGAGTTCTTCTCTTTTTCTACTGAATTCTTAACGATAAAGTAGATTGATCGAGCACAGTTGCGAAAGAAGTCATAAGACAAGGGGTTAATTATTATTTTTAATGGCTTTTTAAATAATCGTTCTTGCAGGCACTATTATTTTAAGCTAATTCAGTTCTAACTCGATTTTGTATCATTCGAGTTCCCCGAATACGTTCTGTATCCAGTGCACGAAATATTTCCGAAATTTAAAAGATCGCAACGATCCTCGTCCATTTCAATTATGAATATATTGACGTTCGATTACTTTCATGTGTATGTGTAGGTCTCGCATTTTGGTTTGTCATACGTGTTTTTCGATTACGTGTTTTATCTATTGCAGAGGTGTGCGAATTTTTAAGTCGAAGATTGTATTTTAACGATTCGCCTGTTCTCCGACGGAACACCAAGAAATTGCCGAACGTTATTTATAAACGATTTATGACAAAATTGATAAATCTCTGAGCCTAATTATTTTTTCTCGATTCATAATTTCGATGTTTGTTTCAGTTACAGAAAGGATAAATGAGAAATAATCGGATCGCGGATTTGACGGATTACCGTGAAATAAACAATTGAATGAACTTTCGTTCTTATATTATTCATAATTAAATAGGACTTTTGATAAAGGAAATTTTATGTATCATTTCTTAAACAATCGTAGTTTAGAAATGTTATTTTCTCTAACTTCCCTCGTAGTTCGAATTTAATAATTTGCAATATCTCTGTAGTTTCAACCATCCGTTGTTCTTAGAATATTAACCTGTTTACTGGTGATAAGGAATTCACGTTCCTTGTATTCTTGATCATGAATTTCGATGAATTTTATTATTCCAAATTTATCCATGTAAAGATTCTTCCATATCGTTTCATCCTACCCTTTATAAAATACACTGAAAATATGATTCATTTCGTTTCATTTTACCCCTTCTAAAATATACAAATACGCCTGAACTCCCAATAAAATTTATTCATAATTCAATCGAGCACATACATTCACACCTTATATTCGTAAAATACATTTGCATCTACCTGTGTAGCGGTGAAGAATAAAAATAGCATTAATTAAAGGGTTCAATTGCATCCACGGTATAAATTAAAACATTAAAACCATTATAAATTGTATTGTACTGTTTATTGCAAGAAATTCTTTTCTATTCCTCCATTCGATTAACACTAAACGATCGTTCTCAAAATTCGATTTCAAATTCTGTGTCTCCTTTCGTTCGTCTAACTTTATATCAATTTCTATATCACCGATTAATCAGATTTTCAATGTTCGTAGTTTCTTTACGTCTTTTTTCACTAAGAAAAATTGATCGCTTGATTTGATTACTTTCATTTTATACTCAGTCATTTCAATGATACGTTTAGTGTTAACGACGAAGAGTTCACAAACGCAGTCACTCGTCGGACAGGTTAATTTCGCGATATGTTTTGTACTTGAAACGAACACAAAAAGATTTCGCGTCTCGTTTCGCAGGTTATGTAATCACCGATGATTATATTGTCAGTTGCCAATTAATATATCATTATTCCGTTTCCATCGATTTAATGAATTCGATATATCTCCCGCGCATTCGGACGGGAATGAAACGTATTCGTTAATAAAGTGTTTGCATGTTCCGTTGTGCAGTATAACAACTATTAATTTTAGCGTAGCAATGATTTTACTCTTCCTAGTTTCAATGCGGACGAGTCCTTCCGTATCCTTCAACCTATATTTCTCGTTGAACGTTCAATGTTGCGTACTCCTTCGAGCTACGATTGAGTCAAGCATATTGATTGACATGGAAAAATACGTGAAAAATTCCGCACGAAAGTTTCGAACCGGTTGTTTCGTGCTCGTAAAGCCAGCAGGAAGACGACTCGAAGCATGGAAACGACGACGAACTTCGTCGCTTTTAATAATTCCTTGGTTATTGCACGGTGTCAATCAAGATGAGTGATCGAATTGAGGCGCCGCTCCACGGAGCGTGAATGTAGATCGTGGAACTACCAATTTTCTAGCGTGAATAAGTACACCAGTACACACTTTACGCAATATTATTTGTAGATGGTATGTGCGACGGTGCTAAGTCGAGTAATTATTAATTTATACCTACTATTTGTATATACTAGATTTTTACTTAATAAAACAGTTCAAAAGTCCCGCTTCGTGATATCCTATATACTTTATTTCCATCAAATACCCGATGTGCGTCGACGAATTTTCGTGTTTAATAAATATTTGGAAATTATTTTCAAGTGTTATGTTATTTACATCGTTTAGAAATTAATCAAAATTTTTCTCCGTGCCGAATTTCGAAGGGGTGAGACCGCCCCTTGGAGAAAATGCAAATTTTCCTGTCTGGTGGATCATCTTGAGAACGGTAAGAGATAGTGGAGAAAAGATTAAACGAAATATACATAAAATTGTAAAATAAAATTTTCAAAACTTTGAACTTTTTAAATAGTTTTATTGATAGGACTGTGAAGTGAAATTTATATTGAAATTTCATAATATTCATGTAATATTGATTAATTAATGGAATTATGTTTGAGTTAGTCTAATTTTGTAACATAATAGATATAATTGAATTGTGTAACATTTTGAATTTTAAAGATTCGTGAATTTTAATTGTAACAGGTATCGCATTTTTTAAATTTAAAAGCGAATTTAAATAATAAATTAATAGTTCACACATGAACTAATTTACTCTCTCTAATTTACCTCTAATTTACAAATAAAAACTTGGTAGTCTTCTTAAAAGAGGAGTGTAGTAATAATTTCGTTTAAAATGGAGTTCGAACCAATTAAAAATCACAAATTTATCATCCTAGAGGCACATTTCAGAAAAATATGAAGAATATGTCGCCCGTGGTAGTTTATCACTTCGAATGCGGCTGATTAATGTGTCTCTTTATCACTTGCTGCCTTTACATTCAATGATCACAGATGGCAGTACATTATTGCCTGCTTTCACTCACCGTTCCCTTTCCTGAACGTCAATTTATATTAAATTATTCTGGAACGTTGGTAATGTATATTTGAAACCGGAAAATGCGCATGGAAATGCACGTGAGACATTTTGCCAATATTCAATACATTCTTCTAACAAAAATTGCAAATATTTATAGTGTACAAATTTATATTTCACATATTTACATTTACATTTTTATTGTACATTCCACAAACATTTATATGTCACAAATATTTTGAGAAAAGGAGAAGATAGTAATTTTTGTAGCAGTCCAATCGATTTTTTATTATTTTTGATTATTAGAGCTATTAATATCGATAATAATCTATTATTATTAGTTCCGTGATTCCAAGCTATAAAACTATAAATATTCGTATAAATCTGCAATTTAATAATTGCAACTACACTCGAAGAGTATAATTTCATAACAATGTAATTAATACTGTCAGAATATGGGATGCTACGAATATAACGACTAATCAGTTAGAGTACTAAGAAACAATGACTTGAAGAGGACTAACAAAGAACACTGTAAGTACATTTCGTACATTAAGTACACTCAGCTTTATTTCTGTTATTAAAAGAAAAATTCGTCATTTAAACGAGATTCATATTTATAAAATAATATATTTACGAAGTAGTATAAACTTATAATATAGTACAGATTAATTAAACATACATTTATACTCAATAACAATATAAAAATTGGTACTATACTGTTATTTAGCTTAATTTTTATTCAATTAAACATAATTGAAGCAACTTCTGGACAACATAGTTTCTATAAAATTACTCGCGAAGCTTTCGGAATGTTTATGTTTAACACTAGGTTTACAGAATGCGTCAATGTGACGCACACTGAATTTTATAAACATCATCTGTTAAACGTTCATGTTGATTTTTATTGATGGAATTGCACGAGTATCCTGAATGTCTGTTTTAAATAATTCGATTCTCGTAACTGTCTTCAATTCTTAGTTAGAAGTAGAAATCTTCCAATGATGCCAGTTTACGGGCACTATATTTACAATTATTCTTCAAAGTATATAATTATGTCTATTGAGCATACCCTCGATGGACAATAAATTCCCTGCGCCATCAACTGTCATGTAGCTCTATACGTAATCACTTTTGTGTTGTACCTCTCACCATTTCAATTGTATATTACTCTATTTAGTATTATTTGTCACATTACCAGACATTCGTAATTACTTAATTTTTACTATTATTCGGTCTTCCTCGTACATAATTTTTTACAAAATATTTACTGAAAATTATCATTTTTGACAACCATTTACGGAAAATTATAATTTCTTACAAAATATTTACGGAAAATTGTAATTCTTGACAACCACTTACTAAGTTCTTCGATCCTCTAAACATCTTTCATTAGTGTCGTCAACGTTGCTCCATGTTTGGGAGAAAAATCGAGAATTTTAAAATGGCTGGGAACGTTACTATTGAAAATGGATCAGCAATTGATTCATCGAAATGCCACTGAATCATAGTTCCTGCATTTTACCGTGGAAATTACTATCCCACACTTTTCTCACAAGGACGGCCTCGATGAACCTTGCTCACGGTAATTTCTACAATTTCTATTGCTTTTATTATGAAATGCTCCATAGACTTACACCCACTTAAGATTCGCGCACGTAACATTCATTGCATGACTGCAATCAACGTGTTAAAGTCAATATAAAGATAAAGATCTAGAACAGCAACGCACAATTTTTTCTACATTGTTTTATAGACATTTACTTTGCAGAACCATTGTTGAAAGAAGTATATGTTAATCGTAACATTTCGACATTTCCTCGGACTACCAATTTATACAAACGTCTAACGACAGAAAAATATGCGTAGAAATAATTGAATAATTATTAGACTACGGATATCTATACAGATTCAAATTCTTTAAAAACACAATTAGAAAAATGGAATAAAAATCACAAATAACTTTCCCTAAGAAATATTTAACACTACAACTACCGACTGGGTTAAAATTACCCACTCGTCAATTATTCTTTTACAGTTATTGAAAAGATAGCAGATGCTTAGCGAAATTACTGAAGAAATCGACTTAGTAACACGCGAGTTGAATGATTCAATTGAAATCTCAACAGCTGTGGTCTTAGAGTCTATACAAAAATTTGAAAACTTCAATTTAACTGCTCGGTGGTTCTATTGTTGAAAAAGCATCATACTCTAGACATTTTATGTATTTCCTTGTATTGTATAAACTTGTATCACCAGTGTGACACGATATTACAGGAAAAAGTGCTAAAAACGTTCGATTGTCTTCAATTTCACGGGAGAAACGATATACTTCTTCTCTAACAAATCTATACGTGCTCCGACATCATGGCCGCCGATACAAGCAGCCGAAGGCGTTCCCGAGTCTTTTTCCGCAGCGTTTTCGTTCGATAACGGATTAACATTGGCATTCACCGAAAAAAGGTAGGAAAAACTCACCGACAACAGATTCGCGCCGTTATGTAAGAAAGTGTTCCACGGTGCAATTAAACCCCGTACACATCGATTCGGAATAGTCCTTGCTCGACTTATGTCGGCCCGGTACAACTTTCTCTCTCACGCTGTGACATAATCTTTTGAACAGCCGGAGAGTTGAAACCTGGCTGCGCATTGAAAACTGGTCTAGTTTCGTTTATTATTACCTACAGTGCAGACATGTCGGGGAACTGTTGCAACTTTGCTATACTGCTGATGACCATCTTCTTGGCGATAGCGTACACAACGCCTCTTCAGGTAACGAAACCGCGCTAGATAACTACATAGCTTCTCCGCGTAATTCTAAATAACACCGTTACGTACTTCATTCAATTATTACCTTGGTATTCTGACTTCGACTTGTGCATTGTCGGTCATTTATTCGACGCGATTTATTCGAATGCGTTTTCCCGAATCACGCTTTCGATTACGATTTATTTCAATACTCTTTTCAAATTACACTTGGAACATTGATTTATTTGAATGTTTCTTTCGAATTACGCTTGCGATTACGATTTATTTGAATGTTCTTTTCAAATTACACTTAGAATTTTGATTTGTATTGATATTTCTATCAAATTACGCTTACCGTTAGAATTTATTTAAACGTTTTTCCAGGTTACGCTTACAATTACGACGTATTTTAACATTGCGAGTCGTTGAAACTGTTATTCAGTGGAATGAGATTATACGATGGTATCGATGCTTTGATATCGTTATTGTTTCTTTCATTTTGATATGTTTCGAGCTTCTTAGAAAAGAGAATAAACAAGTTCATCACATTTCCTTGTTTTTCGGAATAATTGAGATTGCGTGATAAAATTTTGTGACTGTAGTAATACGATGTCTTGAGATCAGTTGTTCCTTAGGAAATTACAATTATTGGTACTACGAGAATGAATTAATATAATTGCAACAAGGTAGTTAAAGATACACTTTAAAATTCATTTTCATCGTTTCTTAGGATAATGTACGGTGATAATGAGTACAAATTTAGTATAATGATTAACTTTAACGATCGAATTAATTCATTGTACGTATATTCCGATCGTTTGATATGTGAATTACTGGAAACGACTTTGTATCGTACATTCACTTCCTTTCTATCCGTTAGCCGAGATATAACATTGAAGTTGAATCAATTCGATGTTAAATATGCGAAATATCTCGGTTCAGGTAATGTACATATGCAAATATTACAGTACCCCTAAGTATCGAAAGTTCATATTCTAGATAATACGTTTCATTCTAGATTTTAAACGTGTCAAAATATTGTAGATAATCTATAAACAAAGTACAAAAGGAAGGTATTATCTCTTTGAGGGGATTAAGTTATTTTATTTTGATCATTTCAAAACCAAATGGTTTCAATTTAATTATGAACATTATTTAAGTCTGGCATCTTGACAAATATTTTCTTGAAGTACATTATAATATTTCCGTGTTTTCTATTTCGGGTATTTCTGAAATATTTTACAAACATTTACAAATGTTACAATTGTAATATTATATTACAATATTACAGTATTTTATATTTACGAATATTGTATGAATATCTTCTTGAAATACAATACAATATTTCCAAATTTTCTATCTCGAATATTTTTTAAGCTGAAATATGACACCCTGTACAATATGCTTTCAATATTTTCCACAATATTCACTTATATTTATATTCAGATTTCTCCATTTGTCTTGTTCAATAATACACGTAATTAAATTACACAATATTAACACTTCATGTTTCACCTAATATGAAATCATCCCAAGAAACATCGACAAATCTTACAGCATTAGTAAACATTTCTATTTAAAATTTCAAAACTTGGTTTTCATTTCTTTAGTATCGTATAGTGGTCGACGATTATGGTTACAACGACTATCGAAGCTATCAACCGCCCACAAAATTCGATCGACCGATAGTCGTGAAGGCCTTAGAGAAACCGAAAAACCAGCAAGACTTTAGCAAAATTCCGGGTATACCCGGCGTAGACTTTCCTTTGTATCACACCGTACCGCCGACAAGTTTTTCCTGTGCGCACGTTCCATTCGCGCCGGGAATGTACGCGAACGTGGAAACCGGTTGTCAGGTAATCTGCTTGGTTCTAATTCGTTTCATTAATTATTTATGTAAGCCCTGGCAAGGGTTGAAGAAGAGATTGTTTCAAACAAAATAACAAATCGAGGGCCTGAACGTCTACTTCTCGCCGCGGATCGGATAGCTTTCCCGTGTAAATTCATTGGAAGTTCAGTCTCCGAGTCGGAAACGGCTGGCATTGATTAAAATTTATCGACTTCCTTCTGTTCTAACGCAGGAGAGATCTTAATTGATCGCATTGACAGTACAAGATGGATAAAAACGCTTGGAAGCGTGTCTGAATATTCGTTTTTCTAGAAAGTTCTTCCGTTGGGAACGAATCGAACGTCGATAGAAGTTTATTGTATAAATTGATATGTACAGATTAAAATTTTATTGACAGAAATTCATGTATATTATTTTGTTGAAAAATGTGAACTGATGTTATATGATATTCACGAAAATGTTTGAAGCAATTTCGACGGTTCGTCGTGAGAATGATTTTAATAGATATTGAATAATTATCAAGTTAATTCTTTTATTTGTTATCAAGTTTATTTATTTATCAAATCATATATTAAATCATTTATTAAGTTGTATTATTTCATATAAATTTTTAAATATCAATTTTAAATATGTAATAAATGAAACTTTTGATTGAGACTGCAAATAATATATATTTCCGGTGTCCTTAATATATTAATTTAATTTGAATTTATTTATTGAACAATGTGAGAATGTCTGTGTCTCTGTCTTAGTCGAAAACGAAAGAAATGAATAATGTACCCGAACGTTGCAGGCCTATCACATTTGTCATGATGGCCGTGAAGGTCATCAAGGTGCATCTTTCCTATGCACGAACGGAACTCTCTTCAATCAACGAGAATTTGCTTGTGATTGGTGGTATAACGTAAACTGTGCTGACGCTCCATCGTTGTACAAGTATGCTCTTATTATTAAAAATTAAATGCATGATTTTTCAATAAGTAATAGAATATTTAAAGATGATTAGTTTGAGTGTCAGGAAGCAATATAAGAATGACGTAAAACATCTATTTATCTATTTATCTATTTATCTATATATTTATATATTTATAAATATATACTCTTAAAAAGCTTTTTTATTCGGAAAAAAATTTGTTGTCAAATGGTTGTAACATCGATTACGATTTCTTACTTTTGTTTTATTCATTTCAGCATAAACTTAGATCCGGACAAGAATCCTTACTTGCCAAAACAAAAAAAGGAGGCGCTGCCAAAGCACATGAGGATCGTTGTGGTTTAAAGTCCGTAAACCTGGTGTTGCAAAATATCAAACCTATTTTGACACGAACTACTGAATTGCTACTTATCTGAATTGCTACTTTGTGGATTGTTCTAAAAGTATGAGAACACCGGGAAAATCACCGGGCAAAAATATTGACAGTTAAACATATAAAGTTCAAAATCCAAACCACGTTATTCAAACTTAATTAAGAAGTTAATAAAGCATTGGATAGTTTACGTATTTTCTCTTTGCTTAATGGTTGTTTAATGAATGATCTTTATATGTGCAAACAAAATTATATAACTTTAACCTTATTCATCGTTAAAGTGATTGTACTAATATGTCTTCCTTATCACAATATTTCGAAAATCGAAAAAACATGTTAAATACTGTTCGAGATTTAAACAGCGTACTTCGAAAACAGAAGCTTCAATTATCAACTGTCAATATTCCAGAAACTACGAATTTTTATTGAATTTTGTGGTCCATATATTTGGGACATTTTTCATGTATCAGCAGTTCAAACAACCATTTCGATGGAATATGTTCGTCATATTTTTAGTTCCGTTGAACTCCATAATTTCTTAATATTAAAGATAATTATACCAAATAGAATTGACTAAGAAATATTAAATCCTCATCGTAAAGCTCAGAGTGGTAAATTTTTCTGTGAACATAATTTTAGAATCTCGTAAAAATTTTCATTGACCTTATCGAAACAATAATATTTCTATAATCAAATCCATGTATACGTTATATCACTTATTCAGTAATATTATTTCGATACATCATCTCACTATATTATATACCAATTTTTGCTCAATGTAATACACACTTGAACTCTGAATGAACTTTCTACTGCATGCAAACGAAAAGCAATTGTATTTATATGTTAACCATTATGTATATACAGATTTTTATGGTTAATAAAAGGATTGTTATGAAAGTATAAAATAAAATCACATCTGTCATGGCAAACACTCGAGTAACGGTATAAAAGAAAATTCATACGAAATTTAGTAAGTAACTTTTTTATATGGTAAATACGAAACGTTGGGAATAAATTATGTAAATCCAAGTTATGCTTCTGTTCTGAAATTCATGTAACTAAATATCCTTATTATTTAAGTGGAACAATTTCCTCTCTCAATGTACATACTTATATAACGAAGTCATTGAAATTTAATAGTCCTGTGGGATTACTGTTTAAACTGTTAAATATTTATAACACATATAATCTAGTTGATTTGAATTAAAAAATATATACAGTGTAGGAAGTGATAGAAGGAAAATCGAAAAATTGTAAGATTAATTTGCTACTGTTGCTAATACCACTTTATATCATTTTATCATTTTTCTTATGACACTTGAATAACAAGGGTATTTTTTAGTATACCTCTTACCATTTTTAAACAAAATGTACTCGAATATTTACGTTTATCAAACTATGTATCTCGTTTTACGAAATTCTTTTGCGAAATAAGGATAATTTAAAATTTCCATCAGCATTGACATTAATAGTTGAAATAACTACAGAATTTAGGAAATCTAAACTTCCTTTACTGTTCCAGACATCTTTTATGTTACAATCTTTGCGTAAATTTATTACTTAGATCAGAGTGGTCACACAACGTAAGTATATTAATCTATCTATTGTTACACATCTTATCAGCTTGAATAGAGTTTAAGATATAATTTATTGATTTTCTCGTTTACATTGTACCGTACTCCACCATTCGCAACGCTTCTTCGTTTCGCTGAATGCAGTGCCTGCAGGGCAAAGTGTAGCAGTCCTCGACCAACTAGAGCAGTCATAGAAAACCTAAACAGAAAAATGATGAATCTATAGGGAATTGTAATAATAACTTTCAAGTTGTAATATATTTCAATTTTGTCTAACTGGGTCAAATGAGTTTTGGCTAACCTCTTGCCCCATGATTACTTTGTTATTAATGATTTATTGAAACTAAGAGAAAATTCCAATTTTATTCTATGTCAACGTGTGTTCTAATAATCATTGACAACAGAGGAATAATATGCAATTTGCTTTCAAACAAATTGAATAATATTTATGTTTGTTAAATTCTCTTTGAAATCTTCACGAGTCTGACACGATATTGTAGGGCAACGGGTTAAATGCGTCACCCTGTATGATCACGAGCAGAAACACTTACCTGGCAATAAGTTTCAACGTCTGCAATCATACCCCTTCTGCCATTACATGCGAAATTAGTTTCCGGAATGCTAGTGAGATTCGTGTAACGAGAAACTGTATTATCGACATCGAATCGTACATTCTGATAAGACGTTGCTTTCGAATTGGCACCAGTGTTTCTTGCTTCTTGTTTCCTAATTGATGGATGATTATTACGATTCGACTTCGCCGAGTAAGGCTGGATGTGTCTCGAAGATCGTTCGTGAAACTTATTTAGGAATCCTTGGTAGTCGCTTATTATCTGTGCATAAACAACATTTCACCATTTTTTACGGCTGATCAGTAAAAATTCTTGAGATTCCCGAAATTCGATGGAGATTAATGTTTAATATTCTTATGTACTATCAAATTTCTTGCAAGACTACTTGCTCAATTAGAAACGAAATTCCTCTTGCAACTTTAATGATTTCCGTTTGAATAGTGTATTGTAGTGCAAAATAATTGTTAGCTAGGCGATGGGAGTGTCATTCGCTTTAAAGACTGCTTGCATAGCTTGTGATTAACACGGACATAGTTTGTAAATTCATAATTGTCTTCAATATTGAAGATGTTAAAGGAGAACTAAGCAAGCTCAATACAATGCAATTTTTTTCGTACCGAATTTCACTTTGAAGGGTGAAACCACCCCTCGAAAAAGATGCAAATTTTTCTTTCCCGTGGATTACCATGAGAACGGTAAGAGGTAGCGAAAAAAAGTTTAAACAAAAGATGCATTGTTCTTTCACGTTTATAAAATCGTAAAATAAAATTTTTCAAAATTTTTTAAGGGATGATTTAACCCTTTGCACTCTGCAGTTTTTCACTGGAAATATTTTAACACTTGATGACGAGATAAAGACGATATTTCTTGAAAATAACTCGAAGGTAAATCACAAGTACATTGAAGAACAAAGCTATTTTATTCAAATATTCCACGTATCAAAGCATCGTACAAAGTTCAACATTAAATATTAAATTTTATAGTTTCACCGCGTCGAATCAAATCTGAGAGTCGCTTTCCGAGTGCAAAGGGCTTAACAGAAAATTTATTATTACCGTAGAAAATCGTTTTTAACGATGTTGCGTGATCGCAATGCCAGCGGAAATCTGAGCAAAGATAAAGGAACGCGGCCTCTGTAAGGCCGCTTTCACACGACGATGGACGTATCGCGAACCGCGGACGCACGATACGCGTGTGAGATAGACGCTCGAGAATGAAATGTATCTCTTTTGTTTTTCTCTCGATTAATCGTCTTTCGTTCAACACTGGAACTACCGCGCCCGTCAAAGTGACGGTTTTATTTTCTTATTTCGTGATTATTGATATCTTCGAAGCGTTACGATGAAACGAAGTATTTTCTCAACGCGTAGAACGCCATGGAGGTCACCGGTGACCTTCAACCGTTTACATTACTATAGTTCACTCAATTAAACGATGAGTATTTGAAAACATTCCTATGTTACGCATAATGCTACCTAATGCGGTGATATTCAGCTAGATAAATGTGCTTGGTTTGAGATAATATTTATTCTAATTTTTTAGAATGTTCTGAATATATGTATATAAAGTGTATTCCAATTGTATATAATCAATAATCATATAATCCCGAAAAAAATCCTGGACTATGGTGGACGTTTTTCCCAGGGGACCCTGGTAGAGAACGAGTTAATTTTATGTTGATAATTAGCTATAATAGTAGCTAAAATTAGTGTAAATTCTGCTCCAGAAAATTGTTAGCCTTTGTTTTACAATATTTCTATCTTTTTCATAAATTGGGGGATGGCTATTAACATTAAGCTTAAGGATTGTATATTGTACAAGTATAAAGAAAGTATTGTACAATGTATAATCCTTAAGCATAATTTTTCTTTAAGTATAAGGAAAGAATTAAAGAAAGAAGAACTCGTATTAAATGTTACCGATAATATCAAGCAGAAATTTGGGCTGCAGCGCCTATGCAAGCTGTTGCTAACTGTACATCTCGAACATGAAAGTTTGATGTTCTTAAAATGCCTAAATCCGTCCTCGAAGGTTTCAACTCAGTGCCCATCAATTGTACACCGTGTGAAAGCGGTCTGAGTTCGCATGAGCAACGAATAAAACCGGGGAAGCTATTCGTCCGATTAAATTTGCCAGATAGGGCTGGCATGCATACAATCTGCTGGACGTATCAACGGGAGTGCGCGAAGTGATGCAACGGTTAACGCCGCGACAGATGCTCGCGAGGTTCTCCAGATGAATTCCGCGAAGAAAGGAAAAGGCGTAGCGGCGAGTTTCGCGTGCGATTTGCATACCGCGAATGTGCAGGTGCGAGTGCGGCGCGTTCCCGTGTATGTATGTGCATAGCCACACTTTTAACCGTGTCCTGAGAACAGGACGACTGGACGGTCTACCTCTTCTCACAGTCGGTAATCCTAGAAAATTGCGGTCTACATAAACGAACCGGGTAAACTAGCGTCTCGTGTGTCGACACGCGTTTTTCTTGGCCAGTCTGTGGTCTTCTACTCGGAGGTAGTTAGGAAAGACGAGGTTCAATGTATACCTGACCCTACATTTACGCGAAAATCTGTTTTACGTCGATTCGGTTTATGGGAATTTGTGTAAATGGAGTCTGTATGAGAGAAAACGAGATATGAGAGAAGGTGGTATAAGTATTGGAAGTAATATTGATTTAATATTGATAATGATAATATTGATGTTGGAAATAATATTGATAATAGTAATATTAATGTTGGAAATAATATTGATAATAGTAATATTGATGTTGGAAATAATATTGATAGTAATAATATTGATGTTGGAAATAATATTGATAGTAATAATTTGATGTTGGAAATAATATTGATAGTAATAATATTGATGTTGGAAATAATATTGATAGTAATAATTTGATGTTGGAAATAATATTGATAGTAATAATTTGATGTTGGAAATAATATTGATAATAGTAATATTAATCTTGGAAATAATATTGAGAATGATAATTTGATGTTGGAAATAATAATGATATTAATGGTAATGATATGAAAAATATTGATTTCACATAAGTACACGAAAGAAATAATAATAATGACAATTCAGAAAATTAGTCAGTATTAATTCAGATCGAGTAAATTAAGATCACGCATAAACACTACCGCGTAAATAGTTAATAGTTATCCTACAAAAAGGAGATTCGTGTAAAAATGTGCCGTGTAAATCGAAGATTAGATATACAGTGTTGGTCAGATGTTGGACCGGTCTCGGTTCGATTAAATATTCTTTGGTTGTTTATTATGTTCGACCACGTGTCACATATTAGGCCTGCCGGAAGGTTCTGTTTCATAATGTCATCTCGAGATTCCGAAGATGACTCATTCTACAGAAATGGAATCCACAAATTACCATTTCGTTGGGAAGAGGCCATTGGTAAAGATGGAAATTATATTCTTCAATAAATATTAATAATTTTATTGAAAATATATTATTTTCTTTTATTGAAAATATATATTATTTTCTTTTATTGAAAAACAAACAGAATCTTTTAGTAGACCTAATATGTGTGACGCTGTTGATTACCGTTGCTATGATGTCATTAACAGTAAACGGCCGCGACCGGTCATGACCGGTTTTTAAACTCGGTTTCAAATTCTGCATTTACTTTTGCCCATTTAGCTTTACATCATTTCTATATTCTCCGATTAATTAGTTCCTCAATTTTTATCTGTATTTTTTTCTAAAATGTCTATCTTTATGATTGTTGAAAACATAGAAAATATTCTATTAAATAAATAAAAATGTAGAAAAAATTATTGTTACATAGTGTGATGCAAATTACAAGCAGTAATAGTTATTCTACATGTCAAATTCCATTCGACCTAATGTATTTGTTACTAATGTAATTAATACTCATTCAGGACCATTATTTCCTATAAATTATGCAATAAATTTGCATATATCTTGCATACTTCAACACACAGGATTTGCATAAACTTCCACAGTCTAGTCATGATATTTATGACTGTTTCCCAAAAATAAAATTCCACTTTTATAAAAGATTAAAGTACATTTAAAAGGAACACACTGCTGTTTCTCTCGAACGACAAATTTTTATTCCAATAAAATAAAAAAAAGCTTCTTATTCAGAGAATAGTTAACTTGGCGTCGGTATGTTAAATAACTAATTTATATTTATAGCATATTCACGCATTTTTATACTATATATAATATGTTTATACCGTCTAATAATATTTAAATAGCAATAGTATAATGTTAATACTTAGCCAACCGAATGGGGAGATCTCCCACTTTTCACTTAGCAACGTATTGCCTTTTATTCTGTATATCTTTTCTTTTGTTATTTAGTAAGTCTTGAAGTGGGATTATTTGCAATTCATGAAATACGGTTCTTGTTTTTACAAAACCCAGTTTCTAACCGAATTCACTGAATGAGTTCAATTGAAGATAATGGAGGAGATTGTAGTCATAGTTCTTTTTAGGTGGTCGCCTAAGTGTTAACAGTATATAGAGCATATTCATAGTGTATTGCTAGATAATGTATTTATGTAACACACAAGGGTCGCAAGAAACATGCAAGATTCGAATAAGGAACGTACCTGATGGGAATTGAACAGTGCAATGTTGTTGACGAAATAATCATCCAGCGGCTGGTAGACAGCCTCCCAATCGTATCGAACGTTCCAAGCTGGTAAATAAGTTTCGTCCAGCAAATCAGTGTTACCAGGTAGCACCAAAGGTGTCACGATGGGTGTATAAATTCCAGGCGACGCTGGTACTATAATGGGAGCGATTTGCTTGTAGTTCGAGTAACTTTGTGATTTCTGGAAATTTCGATGTTTATTGCTGGCGAAGTTGCTCGAGAGTTTACGGCTGTTGGTCTGCGTGTGAGGGGCACGGATAACGTATGTCGTGTCGATCGTTTTAGCCTGGTTGTACTGGAATTGCCCTTCTGGCGGCACGTATCGACCGTCCGGTGTCAGATATACCTTGAAAAAATGTGCAATGAAATGGTAATATTAGGTTGAGGCAGATAAGCACAATGTAGGTGTTCGGTCGTTCCATGAATTATATTCAATTTAAATTTTAAATTGCAGTCGTAACATTTTCAGTTTGCTGTAACTTCAATTTCAATGTAACCCCTTGCTCTACGATATCGTGTCAGACTCGTGAAGATTTCAAATAGAATGTAACAAACAAATATTATTCGATTTGTTTGAATGCAAATTATATATTATTTCTCTGTTATCAATGGCTGTACGTTGACGAAATCAATAGAATGAGACTGAACTTCTCTCTTATTTTCAATGAATTATTAGCACTCCAGGTTGTTTTGTAATCTATCAGCAACTGCAACTAATTTTTATTGTATTCCTGGCGAAGATTACAAATGCTATAACATTTCTTCGATCTTTTACTTTCCTTGTTAGTACAAAATTTGGATGTGTCAAAAAGCGAATAATTTTAGGGTAGTTTTCTTAAGGTTCATTAAAATATTTAATATTATAACTGGTGCAATATTGGAGCCTACAGAGATCAAAGGGTTAATAACAACGTTGTTAGATCGATCACAGTTCCGAAAGAAATCATAGGTCAAGTTAAAGATGATTCATCGAGGATTTGTAAATGAACTTATCATTATGCAGAAAATCTTGTGAAATATTAAATACACTTTAACCCTTCGGCAACTGTTGGCGCCTGAAGGCGCTTTGAATCAGACGTAAGTGAATCCTAATTCATAATTACATCTTCCGTTAGTTATATATTATATGAACGTGATTATTTTATATTGGTTTAACCCTGTTGCCCCGAATGGTACACGTAATCTTAAATTATCAGAAATCTAGGAAACTCGTAGCTGTACACGTGTTTCGGTTGATTAATGTGCAACCGTAAGATTTTTTCACAAAATTCATATTAAACAAAGTACATATTCAAAGACGAAAGGGTTACTATAGTTTAATTCAGTGTTTCGATCATTTTAATACGCAATTGACCTTCTGCCATACGTCACATGTGCTACATATCAAAATCTGCCGTGGCCAAAGGGTTAATTGTTCATGTATCGAAATATATCGAGGTACGCCAGTTATCAATGCACACCTTTATTGCTTCTGGCACTGTCTGAACATGTTGCGTATGTTTATGTACATGTCGGGCATCTAAGAACACGCCGTCAGGCACGGTGATGCCTTCTTTGTTCAACCGATTTAACGCCAAACGATCGGTCCTGAAAGCTTCCTCTGGAATTTTACCACCTAACGCTGGTAACACTTGTTCCCTGAATATTTGTCGCTTTTGCTGGAAAAAACGTTTAAAAGACGGAAAATATTCGAACAATATAAACATGCACACTGTACAATTCGTTTTCATATGCGTATTTCATCGTTACATTTTAAGCATCGTGATTGAAATACAATTTGAAAAGATATTTTAACGAGCGTATGTTGCATAGCAAATAGATGTTTAATTATGGATTTTTCGTATATGTGTTTATTACGCTTGCACAGGGAGCTGAAATAAAATGTGTAATTAAAATTAGCGAAATTTTTATTTTATTATTGATCTGCAAGATTGCTGAATAAGAAATTGTGAATTAGCTCGTATGGATTTTAGCATACGCGAACGTTCATCGTTGTAATTAATTTTAATACTGATTATATGGGTATGTTTTATGGCGTTCTTAATTATTATGTTGCGAGTTTGGTCTTGTGTTTCACCTTTGCTGAGTCGACGTGTGCTATGAGTAATACAGCAATCAATGCTAGACAGGACCAACATCCGGTTTCAAATGTCTTCATTATAACTACAGTTCTGCTGATCGTCTATACCAACGTCTTTCGAAACATTCCTCCTATTCATTCGTCTTTCTAAAATACATACATAAGCAGGAATATATTGGGTAGATGTAAAAATCTTGACGTTTCTTGTACGTGGCTAAGAAATAGATTTTTGTTATAAATAACATCTGTTTTTAAATTGTTACGACGCGTGTAAGGGACACTTCTTTCCTCTTACTTAGTTTTAATTTAGACTTTTAAGTTTAAACTTTTACATCAACCCAATATTTAAAAAAAACATTTACTATATTAAAAAAACCACAATGGTAAATAAACGCATAGAATGAGTTAGCTAAAACTGGGATTTAAAGTCTTAACACTTAGCCAACTGTTTGTTTTCTTCACCGATCATTTATTTTGTTTATTTTTTTTAGTTATTTAGTAAGTTTTAAGTCGGGGATATTTACAGTTCATTAAATACTTTCCTCGCTTCTTTCAGATCCGATTTCAATCAATATTTCATTAGTTTAATGAATAAAGTTATTCACAGCAAGTTATATTTATATCGTTGGTATAAAATAAAATCATTTTAACCTCTGTGTTTAAATTTTGATTGAAAAACCTACGCGAACTTTTTCCGGTGTCAATACAAAAACGATGCTCAAACAACTCTACTTGTATGGTTTGTAAGTCAATGTAACCCATTGATGAAAATTTTCACACGTTCAACTACAAAGTTGGCAAATAGTGTCAGGAATGCAGGAAATTCTTATCTGAGAACGTAACGGGGTTAAACAGCCTTAAATTAATTTCTGAAACATCCCGAAGCAATCAGCCGACTAAGCTTTCTCTTGTCCTGGGTCAACGAACTGATTTAACTAATTAACTGGATTTAACTGTCGATCAGAAGGGTAAGAAACATCCCCGCATCCGGTATTTGTTATTGGAATACTCGTTTCGTGCAGTCCCACAGCCTTGTTCTAATTACATCCTTCGAGCGAACCTGTCGCAATTCCCTCGCTGTGGTAGGCGAGACTCCGTTCCATTTACTTTGCGCGAGTTAATACGAATCTTCCCCCTGATTCAATACGACCAATGATACCCAATATCGTGTGGTAACAGTTCGCAAAGATAAGTTTCGTAACATAACTCCTATTGGGTCGGAGAACGACGTTTGACTCGACCAAGCACAGAAATTTTCTAACGAAACTATAACGGAGGGTAGAATAGAAGAAAAATTTACTTAATTTGAAAAGTCTTCTATTATTTAAAAACGATGAATTAAAAGTTTGATGAAGAAAAATAGAAGAAATAGAAAATTGTTTGATTTGTAAAAATATATAAAGTAAAATAGTTTTTGTCTTTCTTTCTTTTAATGCAAGTAGACTGACAAGGAAAAAGATAGTAAAGCATGAGGCTATTGTTCTTCTAAGATACGCTTCTTTCTTTTTTCTTTTTTAAAACAAGTTTATTTAATATGGTGTGATGTAGACGGTTGTGTACGCATGTTTACTCAGTTTCATTTTTTAATTAAAACGCGGTAAATTAATTTGTGGTAGAGTTTCTGCAGCGTTATATTTCTTCTTGAGAGGTACTAAGACGATGTTCAAATGATAAAAAATGTGAAGAAAATAAGAAGAAAATTGCTGGGTTCCCGGTCAAAGGAAAGCTTTATATAAGCGGAAAGTAATAACTAATCGCCCGGAACCAGGAACGCGAGGAAAGGATGCCTTTTACTTCCCAACTGAGCCGGTGAAGATGTTAAGCATTCGAGACGCGACTATTAGGCACGCACTGACAATATTACATGCTTAAAGACTTGACGTTTCAAAAATCTTAAAATTCAATAAATTTTCATCTTTTCTAATCTTTGTCATTTAATATACGATTTTTGTACATTTTCATTTGTAAAATTTAAATATTAAAAATGTTTTTCTCCTGTCAAACGCCTTTCCCTGATGAACCGAATTTCGAGATACAAATGAAACTTATAATATTTATAAATATTTCAACATGGACAAACAGTGTTTATGTAATTAATAAGAAAATACAAGTTCTCAACAATCGAAGTCGTCAAAATAAATGAAAATTTACAAGAACCGTCTATTTCATATTATAATAAACAAAGAATGTAAAAATGTATTGGATAATATGATACTTTGCATACTTTGCAAATTTTAATTTGCATAGAAAAATATTGTGAATGTAATAAAATAAAAAAAATAAACAACTGGTCGGTATTCAAAAGTTTATAAATTTTATAATTACAGTTATTTTCTCCACATTTTGCAAATTCAGAGTCTGAGAGTTTTTATCTCATATATTTTTATATTCGTATAATATGTAATAATTGTTAAGCATATAGAATACTTTCTTATACATCCATTATATCCTATTAAAATAACAAAATCTTTCATTTATGCACTAGTGATAAAATGAAGTATTTTCATAAATAAACTTTATTGAGTTATTTAATTGTTATAACTCAATGATTATTTAACAAATCATATTAAAAGAAGCAACTCTGTCAAACAGATAAATTTCATTTCAATCAGTTCAGAGAGCTAGACATAAATCGATGTTAACCAAAACAATATCATCGATTATAAAACAAATAACGAATGTTCTGCAGTTGTAAATATTGGCGCGCGTTTTGAATATTTCTAACAATTAGAAAGTAAATTTACTTAATATTATTACACAGTATACTAACCTTCCCCACGAAATCCACCATTTCATTTTCCTCGGAAAAAGTGAATAATATAAAAAGAACTAACAATAAATACAAACCGGTAGTAGAAGATATCATTGAACTCCTGAAAACTCACTCACTGGTTTATTTCATTTTTTTATAAGTGCAGCACGATCAACACAAACCACGAAACTGATTGTCAAAAATAAAAAAAAACGAATATAAATGTCTTAATTATACGGTTCAGTGATGGATACACGTAGATATTAATTATTCAGTGCAGACGTGTTTATTTTATTTTCTTTTTCTTTTAATATTTAACATTAACTCATGGCAACCGTGTCAGGAAGTTGAAGGATGGTGAAGACGATACTGAACCCCCCGGTAAGAGTTCACCTGGTGATATACCTGAGGAAACTGAAGCACGTGATTCGAGCTCAAAACACTTTCACTGCTGGGCTAAGATAGTCCTGCATCTTCTCTCTCTACTCTTCTCTTTTTCCTAAATTACATCTTCCTTGTGACTGCAGCTGTGGGAACATTCAGCGCATCATGGGATACCATGGATTGGCAATAATTGACCATTAGGTCATAGTTAACGTTAATTACGTTATCCCATGACTCGAGGAAACTCTGGTGCCAATAATGGATATTGATTGTTCTGAAAATTTATCTTGAACATGAGGAATAATTCGATAATTTTGTTCGCTTGGAATGATTTGGCCATTTTGAGATTTTAATAGCTTCGAGCATTTACATATGAATTGTTTCGTTTCAAAATTTTGTGTTTGACCAACAATATTTTTCAGTTACTTATTGTAACTGTTTAGTTATTAATTAAAGTTGGAAACAGTGACAAGAAATATTATTTGCAAAAGTTTTATAATTACTGAGTGGAAATGGCCTGCAATAATTTCATAGGCGATGAAGATGTAAATAAAATTCTAAGAGCACCTCGCTCATCCTTAACTTTAATTATTGAATTATATTAAAAATTGAATACTTCCAAAACTGTTATATTAAAACAGAGATTATTATAATTATATTCCCACTAAATACTGCGAAAGAAAAATAGACATTCAATTTGAGAAAACAGGGATTTTCAAGTTTATTTTGAAACTTTTATAAATAATGTTTTTACCGTGACTTAAAATAACAAGGACATTATGAATTGATAAAGTTTTTCACATGGCCTGTGCAAGTCTGAAAATTTATACTATGTTTTCTAACACGATAAAATATTTACGGTCGATGTGCCACTTTTTTCCAATATTATATTTTCCTACGGTAGAGTAATTTTTACATCGAAGCTGTTCCCGAATGTGATATGCATATTTGATTACGCAATGATCCGTGAGCTAAGTTCTCAATCATTCGTGCAGGGTAATCCGGCCATTGGTAACACTACACGGTGGTCAAGTGATCCATGATCCATCAACAACGTAACTTCTGGACAAAGGTGCATTATTACCATCCTTCTTACAATGTTTGTTTACTCGATACCTGCTAAACTATAGCTCTTTATGATTTTATGGCACGTTCACATCTGTAAAGTGCAAGCAAACTCATAAAAGATAAATGTCCAATGACTAATCACTTATGGCTGTAAGAACAGTATATTTGTATTATAAGTATGAACATACTACATGAAAATAAACACGCTTGTATATAAATATAAATATTCATATTTAATACAAATGTTTATATTTATATTTCCTTACATTTATATTCACATATCTTCAATTGATTAATTGTTCATTTATCTTATACAGGAACGAAAATTAGTAACATTTGTTTTTTAATTTTCACGTCAAGGGATTCTTCATATAGAAGACAATTTTTCCAGGGAAGAACCTATGGAAATAGTAACAACATCTGTATATTTACTGAAAAAAATATGAAACCTAATGCTTCCATGTTTTGCACTGAAAACAAGAGACTGGTAGCAGTTCAATTTACTGATAAGGTCATCGGTACAACGAAAAATTAATACCTGTCTCGATCTTCCGATCGTGTTGTAAAAGAATCACGATTTTGTAGTGCGGCGTGGATCGTAGTGCAGCACGCGTAGCAAGTTACGAAATTCGAACAGTTATATCTACATTTTTCATAAATTATCTTGCTACCGTGTGATTATCATTTACTCAATATCGAAACTATGCGCCGTTGTTCTGCGCCAATTGATTTTCCTCCGTTAGAAAATAAACTTAATTTATATTCAACAATTTATAGAAATCATTCTAAAAAATATTACCTTGAAAGATAGAATGAAAACCAGTTAAAATAACGTTTTTAATAATAGTTTATGCTTGAAAATTGTTTGAATCGTTCGAATTATTCTGTCGCGCAGTTTTAATAAATAATTTTTAAAAATTTAACGTGTCCTTTAATTTTAAAGCATCTATCGCTCGAGAAATAATACTGTACCGTAAATATTTTGCAATAAATCACTAGATTCCGCAACTATCATCGATTTATGGTTATTGTTTCCTATTACTATAATGCATCCACATTTATTCGATGCGAAACTAATTAATAAAAAGTATTAAGCCGGCGTTCCCTGTGGCCCTGTCTAATTATATTGCAAAATCGGTGGCAAGCACGAGCTGAACGATGCTATTAAACTAAGCGATTCCCTTCATGTGTAATACGGGCGTTGCGTTGCTAGTGGAGTATAATGAGATCGTTTTCGTCATCGACACCTTTGCCGTTTCTGACGAAACGCTCCCAGGATCTTTGGCGAGTCGAAGTTATGTTCGATTTATTTGCATCTCGTTCCATATTCAGCGCGTTCATCTTCGAATACAAATTTCTGCTGAAAATAACGTGTAAAGGTCACTGTGCAGTAAAAAATTTTTTTCTAAAGTAAATGATGCGCGTTAAATAGCAAAGAAAATGTCAATTATGTTAACCTTCCTACGGAACTTCATTTTGAATGTTATTTTTTCATAGAGTTTATACCTATATAAGTCTCTCATTAACTAAATCGGTTAACTCCACAAAAGGAAAAGTGATTTCTATTCATTGTCAGTTCTCGTGAATTGGTCTACAGAAATTTGTCAAATATCCTTATACAAATACTCGGGTTAATTAGTACGATTCACAATTGCATTCCTAAAGAAGTCACGTCCGGTTCGTGTTTAAACGGAAGTCCGGAAACTATTTTCCCCTGTACAGGGATAAACAGTGGAACCTTAAACGTACGATGAACCAGAAATCGTTCGTGTTCTATTCATTCGTTCAACAAAAAGATTCAGGAAAGAATTGCTCTCAGTATGCCCGATTTGGCGAGGGATTGCCACGTTCTAGTGAAACTAGGAAGTGTGTACAATCAAATGAACTATGATGAACACGGAGATAAAGTGTGTGAGAAGATAGACACATTCGAGTTGTGTCCGATAGGTGAAGCTTTCCTTGCTGCGTCCAAAAAATTCACACAATTGCAAATACATTCCTTACATTCACTTTTACTTCAGTTTTCGGTTTTTAACCCTTCGCGCTTGAAACTTTTCCACCAGAAACGTTCATCGTTTCCTACTCAGATATAAATATGGATAAATATGTGAAATATTGAAATAAAATAGCTTCCCTCTTTAATTTATCTGTAATTTCTCTTTCAATTAATTATAGAAGATATTTCACATAGTAATTCATTATATAAAGTGTAATATTAAATATGAAACTTTTAATATTACCGTATTAACACTAGAACTACCGAGCATTTAATACAATTAATACGTGATCTCTATAAAAATTGTAAGAATAGATTATGTTCAGTTTTTTCGGACAGACATTATAGTATTCAAGTGAAACTATTTATTTCCAAGATCATTTCGATTACTTAATCATTGCAAGATATCAATAATTGCGAAAAAAAATCAGAACCGATCATTTTGACTCGATCGGCTCCCGAATGGAAAGGGTTAAATTGTTACTTCATTTTACAATATTCTTTACTTAGAACTCTAACAACAGTAGAGATTGAATAGTTAGTGTTAGACTGGTACATTGAAGAAGATTCTAGCCCTGATAAACGCCGCGCGGTTGTACGATGTAACTCGAATACGAGTCACTGGAACATATCTGAGAGAAATGTATTCCGATGATGCATTTTAGTTCACTGGTGTTACGCAAATAAGAGACGAGCTACTCTGATTTCCCGTTTGTAGATTTCTCTCCCCTTCTCTAGCTCATCAAGTTCGTTCACCCACGCGTGACCTCGTTTTAGGTACACAAAGATCTAATATTCGACATATGAACTGCGAATTTGAGTTTGTTTCCTAAAAATTTTGGAATTCTGAAGATCTTTGGTACACCTCAGAAATGTTCTGGTTTTTATTGATGCGAACACTTTAGATTGCCAGCGCATCGCTAACGTACTGTCGACATGTTGAAGATTTGAAACGCTCGTTAAATTTATTTTCTTCTATTAGTAAATGTTACACGTTTCTATTTATTCGTCCAGAATCTGTAATAAAATTTAATCGAGCCGCTTCCTGACGTTCCATTTTGTCGATAACTGTAGATTACAGTTCCTCAGATCTAATTTACAGACACGAACATGTTTTTGTTTGATAATGAGGTATTCTCGGTGCTGGGAACAAGAGGTTGTCTATGGTTTCTAAAGTAAGTGAACACGGAAGAATGTTATCTCGTAATTTCTCGAATTTAATTAGAAGATGATCTGCACCTATCTACGCCGCGAACCTTTCGTATAAATTACATCTATTTGCCAATAAATGGCCAATAAACTACTATATTTGATTCAATGTACAATAAGTTTTCAACGTCTGGGACCAGCATCCATCGAAAACCTTCTAATCATTAAATAATCAACTGGATATTTCCAGTAAGCGATGACTTCATCGAAAGTTACCATTTACTCTCTAATCATTATGTTATGTCACATTCTTGTACTATCTACCTTTCCCTTTCACACCTTTTTATTATATAACAAATTATAAATGTTACATTTCACGGTATAGCAAAAAAATGATAATCATAGCCTTATGGTCGTCACTAAGCTTTGCATGTTTGAGTTGATATTATATTTACGTATTTTATGTGCTCGATTTGACTATCTTATTAAACTCATTCGCATAGGTGTGTGATAAACAAACTCTTGAAAAACAAATTTAACGTTTTGCGAACATCGAAAACAAAGGTTTTGGATTTCACTCGGCTTCCAAGGTATCGCTTCGCAATTTATGCGTTGTCAGGAATTACGGTCAGAATGATTAATTAAATAAATATTTAAATTAAATTTGCTGCATATCTAACTGAATGCATATCATACATTTTATTTTGTAACATTGACAGTATGTAGATCTAGATAAATCAATGGAACGCTATAAACTCATTAATCAATCATTAAATGTTCCGAACGTCTACAATTTCTAGCCAGGATCTTCAAAACAGTAACAATTATATTTCCTCAGTTAACACTAGTATACATTACAAGAACATTGAATAAAAAATAACAGGGAGCTCTGTATGTTTTCTGAAAAATTACTATACATAACCAAAAGATTCCACATTTAACACGTTGAATGCCATGGGGGTCACCAGTGACCCAACTAAATCAAATTACTACAATTCACTCAATTAAACGGTGATCATCTGAAAACATTTCTATATCACGAATAACACTACCTAGTGCGATGACATTCAGCCAGATCAATGTGCAGTAATAATAATGCAACTCAATCAAATGAATTAATATTACATTTTCCCCATTTTGTATTTCGCTCTATGAAATTATGCAGCATTCAACGTGGGTAACTTCACCCCATAAAATCATTTCACATCACGAATAAAAGATTCGTATACTCGTCAATCTTCAGTCTTCGTATCTACTATGTCAGCTCGAACGCTGACTCCGCTGATCGATAACAGAGGGTGCCACGTCTGTCCAAACTACTTTGTACAGCTCTACCATAACAGCAGGAGTCACGGTGAAAAAGCAAAACATGTCAGCCGGACGTTCCAACAAGAAAACCTGTCTGAGTGTCAGGCAACAGTTAGAGCTGGTCAAAGTATTGGAAAAAGGTGTACCGATAAGAGAAGTCGCCGCTAAGTACAATCTGCACGTGAGCACAGTGTGGCGGATCAAAAGGAGGGCGGTCGAAATCCACCGGCTAGCCGAGCAAGAGGGATTCGAGGAAAAGAAGAAAATAAGGTCCGCGAAGCACGAGGTGCTGGAAGCTCGAGTGTACGCCTGGTTCCTAGAACAAAAGACAGATGTTATCACGAACAAGGTGCTCCGCGAGAAAGCGATCGAGATCAACAAGGAGATCGGCGGCCCGTCAGACTTCAGAGGCAGCGAGGGATGGCTGTGGCGATTCAAACAGCGATATCGCATTTCTTATCTGACCAATCAGAGCGAGAATGACGCGCCGGAGAAACCGGCTGTCAAAATCTTCCTTCGTGACTTGAAGAGGATCATACGAGACCGGGGCATTGATCCCGAGCATCTATACAACATGCAGGAGACCGGGTTGACGTGGAAATTGTTGCCGACGAGATTGTTAGTCCACGCTGCCGAGAGAACTGTAGACGAACGGACCATAACAAAAGAGAAAGTCACCATAGGATTCTGCGCCAATGCGACCGGCACCCATAAACTGCCTATACTTTTTGTCAATAAAGATGACAGCCCGAGAGCGTTGAAGCACTGCAGAGATCATTTGCCCGTGGTGTACAAGTCGAGAGAAAAGGCGCGACTGGACGAGAAAGTGTTCGCGGACTGGTATGAGAATGATTTTAAAATTTCGGTTAGTAAACACCAATCGGAAACCGGGAAATACGGTCCGGTTCTTCTAGTCGTAGACGATTCGAAAGCTCGCTACTTACCAGCGGAGACTGCGCGGGACGACAGGTTTGCTATTGTGTATCTACCGCTGGATACTACGTCTATTAGGCAGCCTATGAATGAAGGTATATTGAAAAACGTTAAGAATAGCTTCCGGTGCAAAATGCTGCGACGGATGTTCAGTTTTAACGGGGTCGAGCAGTTTTATGATAATTACGATCTGAAAGATTGCATGAACATCCTTCATGACGCGTGGACGACCGTTACGTCAGCTAGTATTCGAAATTCGTGGAGTGAGATACTTCAACGCGTTCCTGATATTAATTCGAGGTTTTGGTGTAGCCGTTCGGAGAAGATGAATTATTGTATTACGCGGGAGAGTATCGAGACGATTACGGGGGGAAATATTACTGTCGATGAGGTAGGGAACTGGATGTCCACGTGCGCGGAGATAGAGGACAATATGGAGCAAGGGACTGATATGGACGGAACCATTTCACAGCTTCCTTCCGATAATGAATCGTGTCTAGGTGAAAGAGAGATGGAAAGGACGTTCAAACAAATAATTCTCTGGTTTAAAAAGGAACCGGAGTTCCTGCAAATGCAGGTGCAGTGCTTGAAAAGTTATTATGATAAAATTAAATAACGTAGTAGTGGATTTTAGAGGTTTGGTTCTTGGATCTGTGAAGCTAGGTTAACACGTTGAATGCCGTGGGGGTCACCGATGACCCACTAAATCGAATTACTATAGTTTACTCAATTAAACGATGATTATTTGAAAAGATTTCTATATTATAAATAATGCTACCTAATGCGGTGACATTCATCTAGATGACCGTGCAGTAATAATTCAATTCAATCAAATGATTTGATATTATATCTTTTTCGTGTATTTTGTTCTATGAAAGCGTTCAATGTGTTAAGGGGAACAACTCAGGATGCGACCTTTAGTTTGTAATATTATTAGGATTTTTACGTGATTTCATTGAAATAGAGAAGTCTACAAAGTAAACCAGAATTTACACGTTAGGATAATAATAATTCCATAAATTCTGGTACACCCTATAGAACAGTATTGAATAGCAATTAACATAGAGTAACAGTATTTCAAATAATAGCGGGCAAGTCCAATATTCTATGTGAAATGTTCCTATGTAAAGATGTTTCTTGTTAACTATCCTTCACGCGAATAAATTATTTTTTATAAACTTTTAACATATGTAAATATCGTAGGGGAGTGTGTTAACGGTAAAATATGGTTACTTAATTCTGGTCAATAAATCGTTTAATTATACTAGAATTATTTCTCTTGACTATTTTCAACTTGTTTGTTTTCTCTCAAATCTTTAAATATTTATTCATAGATAAATGATTATATAAATTATAATATATAATTATATTATATAATATATAATTAGTAATGTATGTTATAATTATGATTATTATTATTTAGTCTCGAGAATTATGGTTTGCAAAAAAAGATAAGGTGCCTCGCATGTTTGTTTAGAATTTAATGAAGTCCGTTCTCGTGTCGATACTTTCGTTCATTACCGTAAGCTCCTTGACTTGCTTATGTGGCACAGCACAATGGAGGGGAGAAAAAAAGTCGAGTTGCGCTTTTGAAGAGACACAACGGCATTGATAGCGCTCTGATACTTATCTGCGCTGGTGAATGACGAGACACGTCGAGGGTCGGCGTTTTTTAGACCCTGTTTGAAAATGTTTCCCATGCAGAACGTCGTTCGTTGCTGCAATTTTGCTGTTACAGTGAATTTCACTGTCGCCCACGGTTATATGTAAATCTATAGGAAACGGCTAGTCATTTTCAATTCCGTGAACTATTTTGTAAGAAGCAGGATTCAAATTTAATACGTTCACCGAACTAAAAGTACGATATAACATAGATGCATGGAATTATGGATTAGAAATTTCCAAAAAATTTAATGTGATTAAAGGTAGATGGAATGAATTACTACGAACTGTTGACATTTGAATTTCTGGAAGCCTGTAAATTTTCAGAAAACTACGTTTGAAATATTTAAGACAGGAGCTAACGTAATTAGGGTTGTTCTACGTAGATGTATTAGTATATTCATATTCCTCAGAAAATATATTTAAGAAATGCGTTTGATGACGGTTTATATTAGAATACAAGATATGTTTAACATAAACATTGTCTTTTAGAATTCGATTACCAACATATTGGGTCGTATGTGTAAAGAAGGTGAATATTTATAAGTATTAAGTAGAAGTAAAAACAAATGCTGAATTTCTTATGTATAATTAATTATACTAGCATTTTAGCAGTATTAGACTAGTATTATCTTTTACTAGTATTAGGCATACTTGAAATTACAATAGCATTTACTTGATATTTTTAGTTAATACCAAGTGTTATACATATGAATTTTAATTTTAATTTATCGGAAAATTCAGTAAATATTGTTTCTAGTAAATACTTCACTCTTTATGCATATAAAATCATTCACTTGCAAAATCCCTAGTAAAAACTAACACTTCTTTTTATGCATATGACCCACTATTTGGCGAAACTTTGTCTGAAGTTAGCGTAGAGGAATCAGAGAAGTAGATACGTATTTATTGCACCACTAAATTATTTATACGCATGTACATAATTTACATAATATATTTTATTAAAAACAATTATGTACCACTATTGTGAATTCTTTTCGTCCTCTTTCAACCATTTAAAGTTCGTTGTATTTCTTTTCCTTCGTCCAGTGCTCAATACTCTACTTAAGAATATGATGCATTCCTTAGTAATGACTTCAATCGATTACTCATGAAACACTGAATATTCATTTCATCATTTTGACTTGTTCCAAACTAATTTCCATGAAATGAAACTTCGATGAAAAACGATGAATATTTGAATATTCAAATTTCCCTGGACAATATATGAAAATTAGAATCGCACTATTCTCTGACTATTTATGCACTTTTCGTAGAAGTAAAGTTGTAAAAGACTGATATGAAAGTATAGATGGTTAAAAAAGGAATTTCGGCGACTGACGTTAAAATATCCATGTACTATCTGTTCATGAATAATAAAATTGGAATAATCTTGATTATCGTGACCTTTTTATGAAAAGGGGGAACAAAATAAATTTATAAAGATAAAAAATAGTTAATATTAATATTATTATTATTATGAAACAGTTAATATTATTAACATACAGTTAATATTATGATATTAAATAGTTAATATCATTTCATTGAAAGTTTCTGTAATCTTCAGTTTTGAACACCCAAAGGGTGAACCAGAATTATTGACCGATATTTGTCGCATGTGAAATAATCTCTCACAAATTGCAAAAAGTGTACACCCGCGGTGTGCACTTTCTGTAGGAGGGGCGTGATGGTAATTAAGATAACAGTGGGCTTTAAATCTCGACCGATGAGGGAGACAGACAGCGAAAGGGAACGAGACAGTGACGCTGGTTTGACAGCGTGGGTTCAAAATGCTTATAACAATGTCGGCTGAAGGCGGTACGGGTAAAAATAAAATTTCGACGTTCCTCTTTTTTCCTCTAATAAAACGTACATTTCAGAAACTAATTGGACTTCCTTGGTGAAATCGCGTCTAATTACGGCGTTAATTGTACCATTTTGAGGAACATTTTAATATGCTGCACTTTCACAAGATTTTTCTATGCGTAGAAATATTTTGAGAAACGGTTTGAAAGTGTAATAGCGTGTGGCATTAATAGTTATAATTTAAACAAAGCGATTTCCCAATGAAACGAGCTCTTTTGTTCCTGGGTATAAGACAAATTGAAAATGTGGGTTAAAAAGGGATTAAAAAATGTTTGAAATATTTGTTATTTCGAAAGGAAATGAAGTTGTTTAATTGATGGAGGAACTGGTCAATCAGTTATATTTAATGGTAAATTGTGGAACACCGTGTATATTACCCAGATCAATCGAACGAAGTAACGTATTTGCGAAAAAATTAACAGCTATATATGTCGATGTTTTGCCGACTGGTTATGAAAAATTGCGTTTCACGCAAATAATTTGCTTTTATGTTTTGCGAACAGCGATGCTTTAAAAAATGGGAACGAGTGAGAGGCAGAAAATGGAGAACACAGCGTTTGACTCATATTTAATGAGCAAATGAATATCTATGAACGAAACAACGCGTGATTTTAACTTGCAACATGATTGGCATACTTTACAATACAAAACGACGAAAATTTATATGTGTCCTCGTAAAATCTGTAAATATTGTCCATGTTCATTTGTATGTGTATAGAAAAATTATTATATGATATTATATATTATATATTATATATTATTATATATTTTTCAACTTACTTGAAAGAAAATTGATTCTCTCAATTTACTTATTGAAAATTAATATTAATAAATATTTATCAAAGATTAGAGTTACATGTTCAAATTTCAACATGTTAAGCATATTTATTTCTCATCTATGATATTCAAATTCAGTTAAAATAAAAGTAAAGAAACCACATAAGATTTCGGTAAAATTTGTAGAACCAGCAAGTGTGTGAACTGTTTCGGTTCAATTTTGCCGTATTTATTTCATTAAATATATGAATTAATATATTTCTTCTTCGCCAACCGTGAGACTTGATTATAAAGTTTTGACAGGTAGCGCGTATTTTGAATAAAGTTTAACTCGATAGGTCAAAACGCGGACAGTGCATGACTTTCGTATACTCACTGTGCAAGTGCGTCATTGGGCTTTGCTCTAGAAAGGTTCTGATTTGTTGAAGCGTGACGACACGTTCGTAGAGGTAAGTCACGATTTCAATGTAAATGTCAGCGAACGTGACTAAAACGTATTAATGATAAAAGATCATTGACGTAATAACGTTTTCCGGGACTGGTAAAGTTGAAAAAGTTGAACAGGAAAAGCTCCTGAAAACCTGTAGAATTAGATTTACAGACATATAATTTACAAACTTAACCCTTTGCACTCGAAAGTTTTTCATCAAAAATATTCAACATTTCATTAGGAGATATAGACGACCATTTTTTAAACTAACTGAACAAGAAACTACACATAAATCAACACTTTAACTACCAGCGATTATTTAGTGATTCTTTAAAGTTCAACGGCTAAGAGTTTTTGAAGAAAGTTTTCAACAGCAATAGTAATTATAATTGTAAATCGGTAAATTATCTCGTTTAACATAATACAATGATTTTTCTTAAGATCATTATGTACAAGGAAATGAAAACGTATTTTTTATATAGTACAGTTATTGAGAAGTCTATTTTTAAGCTCTCGGTAGAAAGTGTTAAAGAACGAAGCTATTTTACTTCAATAGTTTGCATATAGATGGATTACACAAAATTTAATATTAAATATTAAATTTTATAACTTTGCTGTATTAAAGCAAGTGATGATTGTGAGTCACTTTTTGACTACAAAGGGTTGAGATCATTTTTAAAACGAGGAGTGTCTATACAAATAAGAATCGCATTGTTATTTTGTCGTTTTGTTTTAATTTCGCAGTATAAAGTCAAATGTTGTAAGAGAAAATTCGTAGTTTCTGCAGATTAATATATTTAGCTACTTTAGCATCGTCGATCTTTTAATTGTGACAATTATTCGGTTACTACTTATTGCACAGTTTTGAGGTTTCAGTGTAAATTTATTTATATCTAATTAATGTAAGTATAGTATACAATATTTATATTTCCGTAAGCCTTTTTCTGAAGTTATTTACCTATATTCATTTTTCATCCTGCACGCACCTGTAAGTAGAAAAAAAGGATTTTAAAATGGCAACGATAAACAAAGGAATAGATGAATTTTATTAGTTGGTAATTTATTTCAACAAGAAATGCTATGTCTAAGCAACATTCTTACATTACTTTCGAGTAACATTGAGAATATTACTTGTCATATTCTCAGATCTTGGTGAAGTTCATATAATTAAAATTATTATTATATTGTGGCTCAGAATAATAGCGATTCAACTATTCCTGAGTTCTTTAGAAAATCAAACTTTTGTCAAATATTCTTGGACCAATTAAATATTGATATTGCAATGTTATTAATAGTATTAATGTTTATAATTGTATATTGACTGTGTAATTATACTAATATTATAATGTTGTCAGTAACATTAATTATTAGTAAGCCTAATATTAATACTCCAGTAATCCAAGAACATTTCAATGAATCTTTTATTTCTCGAGAATTCGGAAATAAGAGATAGGCTATTATCTTGAGCCACACAAATCACACGTAAGTTTCATAAAAATCGATCAGAGCCACTCGGAAAACACTGTGCGTAAGTAGATCAACGCCAACGTCAGCTTCACGTTCAAGTGGCTTCTGTGTCACGCGACGTTCAAAAACGTTTTCATTTTACGATCGGTTTCTCTGCTCCGCCTTGTCGCCGTAATTTTCATGTTTTCCTCGTAATAGTCCGATAATCGGTTGTGTGAAATCGGTGCAAGAGTAAAAGTACCGGGAGCGACTGACAGGGCACGAGAATGAAGAAAACATAAATATGGATGTTGTGCATAATCCTATGGGAACCGTCCGAGCTGTGGACAGAATAATCTCATAGTTTTGAAAGTGAAATGGAAACACCCACTGGGAAATACAATATTATTCCAACTCTTATCTTGTAATCATAGAAAACAGTGTTCACCACTTTGTTTCTTGCTTTATGAATCATCTTTATCAGTAGAATGTGGATCTTCATTCGAATTCATACAAGTTTCGAGAGACTAATTGGTAAAGGAATTAGGTAATGAATTTAATGCATTGTATGATATATCGATAAACAATTATAATAAAGATAATAACTTTAGTTAACTATAATGTCTTTCGATCGAAGTTTTTAAAGAGAGCTAGATAAAAAGTTATTGGCTCGTTAATGCTTCTTATTTTATTTAAACTCCCGTCGGTAGCCTTTCCAACGAATGCACAAAAATGTTCGTAATTTAATCCCTTCAGTTCGGAAATTGGTGCTTAAGATGTGACGTCAAACGTGTAGGTGTAAAAAAAGCTTTTAATTGAATTTTTCTGGTATAAAATAGTTGCAGATTAAAGTCGACTATGTTATGGTCTACGAAGAATTTTTACGATCACTGTCCGCGAATGGCCGCACGGTGTACGACGTCATTTGTAACGTCTCGTTTTATCATTTACATTTGTCCGGGCTCTCTCTCACGTTTGTCTCCTTATAGACTCGTCTAGCATATTCAAGAGAGAAAGCACAGGTCTATGACTGTTAGAGTGCGACAAATTGCGTCGCATGTCCGGGTCCAGACTATGGAGACTAAATTAACGCTATGTTTACGGAACGAGTCCAATTTTATAAGCATCATCTGGCAAATATTTGCGACGATTTCCATTGATGACGAGGAAATAAATTTCATTAGTTGGTGATTTGTTTCAACAAGGAATGTTGTCTTTGAATAACTTTCTTACATTACTTTCGAGTAACATTGAGGAAGTTTGTAACATCCTTAGATGTTGGTGAAATTCGTGTAATTCGAAAATAAAAATATTTGGTAATTATACTATTATTTAAAATACTTATTTAGGTGGTAAAATAAACACTCAAAGTGGTTGTATATATTGGTTGCAGAAACCACATGTTAGTCTCTCATTAGTTGAATAATTAAAATATTGATTTCCATCATCAAAGCTCGAAGTCGCCATTATGGTGACATTTGACTTCAAAGGATTACCATATATTTAGCATATGGTATACCACTTCCGCTTTGGCTATATCAAAATATACATACACGAGATTCGTGTAAAATGCTTTGTTTGGTTGATTTGCTATATTATGAACGTATAAACATTATATAAACAACAAATCACGTGAAACAGTTGCAAGAAAGGTATAGTCCTCCAAGGGTATTTCAAATTCGACCGTCACGAACGTTTTAACCCTTTGCACTCGAAAGTTTCTCAATGGAAATATTCAACATACTTCGACGAGATACAGGCGATATTGTTTGAAACTAATTTAACGATACTTCATAGATAAATCAAGCAACAATGGTGTTTCATTGAAATATTCCGCGCAGCAATGCAAAGTTTAATTTGAAATATCAAATATTCAACTTCATACTTTCGTATCGAATCAAGTAGCGAATGACAGTCACCCCGAGTGCAAAGGGCTAACATTCGCCCCGCTGCTCCCCCGAAACAGCGACCGGCTAGATTCAATGATTACCGTTTCCTCACTCTCATCCTCCTAATGTTCTGTAACCGTCTTTTGTTCCTGCTGGCGTTGGCTTTCGCCTCGGTCGCCGCCGCGTTCGCTTTGGCAGCCGCGCGGTTCGTATTAACGAGTTCTTGTCTGGCGACTTTCAACTGATTCGACAATTCTTCGACCCGCCTCTTTGCCGCGTCCACCAATTCCTCTTTCTCCTGCAAGGTTTTTTGAGCGCCGCTGGCCGCCGCCTGGGCGTTCGCCGCGTTCGCTTTGGCCGTTTGCACCGCGTGTGTCAGTGTCTTTAGCTGCACCGCAGCCCCGATGGAAGAAAGAAAACCACTGTAACCGGCTCGGTTAAATAATGCGAAGGAATTGTTTCGCGGAAACCGTAAGGTCACGTATTGCGCGCGCCAATAATATAATGATTCACACCGGAACTTTCTCAATGCGCAATTGATAATGATCCGGCCGGCCGTTGTCGTGGAAAATCGCCGGCCGAGCCGGGGATTTCAGAAATTCTTCATCGGTTATTAAATTTTATTGGTTATCGGGTTTTATTACCTGGTCCTGGGACTGTCGCGCAGCCTGCACGGCCGCGTTCACGTTCGTTTGCTCCCGTTCCAACGACGAGGACTCCTCCTGCACTACCGACTGTGCCTCCTTCACTTCCTCCTGCAGTTCCGCCACTATCACCTTCTTCCGCGAGAGCATCTCTTCCGCCGCCTTTGCGGCCTGCACCGCTTTTTCGGCGAGCTGCGTTTTTACCTGAAGAATTTAGTTAATGAATCGATTGGGATAATTATGCGCGTGGTACATTGGAAATTCAAACGGCGAACTCTCGCGTAACGCGGTTAATCCTTTGCTGTATGATTTCTTTCCCAATCGCGCTTACCAGTTGTTTTATTGTTAATAATTCAGAAAAAGAGAAAAATTATGTAGTTATTCTATGTCCAGGTTTACTTGGAAGCATCGCAATTAATAATAGAAAAATAATATTCAGTTTGGACTTAACACGTTTCTAGAGTGAACGTGTTCTTGGTTTATTAAAAAATAAAGTATTTTATGTTTATATTGCGTGCTTAAAATATTCGTTTCTTAACAAGAACGGTCGAATGATCTGAAATATTTGTGTTCGTTCGTCAGATTGCTAACTGCAGTTATTGAGAATAATAATAAAACAGTATTCTACTAATACTGTTAATATTCAATGTTAATAGCAATATTGATTATGTTTTTATGTTTCTATGATCATGCTTTCGGAGGATATCATTTTCGAACTTTTCTTTCACGAATTAAAGGACTCGTCAAGTCAAAAGTAAGATTAATATTTTCCTACTCTTGCTTAACCTGTTTATGTTTGAATAATCAAAATCATTAATTGATTGAACCGTGGGAATTATACTGTAACGATTTGTTGCATAACACCAGTGCATCTAATGTGTTTTCGTAATACTAAACAATGCATAGAATATGCGCAACAGATCAATCTGTGGGAAACTGAGTCTCCTAGATAGATCGAATCCGTTAGATCCGTTCGTGATTATAAATTTTCCATCGGCGTTAACTCGGGTTTAATAATTCGTGTGTCTCAGAAACACGAAATATTCAAAATAAAAAAAAAAACACGAAGTAAACACTCTATGGATTCGCTGATTGTTATTTTCGGTTGCGTGACGTGTAGCTTTGCACCAGATTGTTATAACATTTCATTCGAGTGCAGAAATGTGATTTGTGTGTTTCCGATCGTGGTCGGTGCATTTCAATTCTAATTGCTACCTTAAATGATTGATTGCAAATATATAATACAGATGTACCGGATAAAACATACAATAAATTACAGCGATAACTGACGACGTTAATATGTTCTCTAGTTACCGAGATAACGAATTCATCTTCCTTTCACTCCTGTTCGTTAATGTATCGAATAATTAGTAACTGCAAACAGATACGACAGGTGTAGAAGATACGGTATTCGTTCTCTGACACCGTGCGAGGGAGGTTTAACGAGTTGCTCGGGAGTAATAATTATTTCTCCTTCACTGTCATTAACTACTGTCTCTTTGTTACCTTTACGACCGAAGAAAAAGGGAAATAGATAAAGAAATATTTGTACACCATAAAGCATTCGATTTCATCGTGGAATCATTAGATAATACTTAAATGGATAATTTCTAATCAAAATGATGATACAGCACATGATAATAATTAGATAAAAAATGAAATAAAATTGAATCAAAGCTTCTTTACATTTAATTAACAATGATTTAGATGAGACTGAATTAAAAGTGGGCTATATTAATTTATTCTGTGATAATATAATTTTTTACTAACGTAAACTGTGCTGTTTTTGTAATATTATTTATCATTATATTGTATATCAGTGAAAAGCTACAATCCGAGAGAACGAGTGAATATAACAAAAGTATAAATACATTAATTAAATAAACTCTTTTTAATAAATACATACAATTAATTTTTTTGAATAAATATAAAATCACTTATTTTTAACAATTTAATGCTTCGTATGAAATGGAAATAAATATGTACTTGACGTGCTGCTTGCTGGCCGGCAATGTTTTGAGCATCCGAGGCGGCTTTTGCTTCTTGAGCAGCTTTCTGCGCGAGGCTGCTGGTCTTTTGCTCCACGTTTTTCTTCTCAACAGTGTTCCCAGCACTTCCGCGACAAGCATGACCGGTATTATCTCCGTCTACATAATGTACCTCTCTCTGATTCTACCGAAATAAAAAACGAAATAGAATTTATCTATAATATAAAGTATTTTATAGTATAATTACAAAATACTATAGTCTAATAATTTAGAATACAATGATTTACTTAAAGTATATAATATAGTATTATAAAAATTATATTATGTTAAATTATATACTATAATTATAATATTAGTTTATAGTACTATAAATTATTTACTATATTATTTATAATGCTATAAATTATTTCCTACGATATATATAAACGTGGTGTACTTTATTTTAAATCGTGCAAGCAACATTGAAAATAAAATATCTCATTAGTCCGCCACAAGTTTTTCAAATAGTATTTAATTTTTAACATTTTACAGGCAACCTAAACAATAATAATTCCCGTTACACGCGAATCGTCGTGTTTAATTTAAAAATATACACATTCTGCGAATATTCTGGTTTCTTGTAAATTCTTGTTAATTCTTGTTAATTCTTTTTATCAATACATATTTTCAGTGCATATAAAATACAATATAAAAGTATTTCGCCTTATAATTCAAACGATTAAAACGAAAACATTTTATTTCCCTAAAATTCGCTGCTCGGTTGAAATATTTTATTTCCAACAAAATGAAGAACAGCGTGAAGAACGTTAGAGGTTATAAAACGTTTTGTACATATTATACATTTGTAGGTTGAAAAATATGTGAAAATACTGGACGTGGAGATGAATAATCGAAGAATAATATTACACTCACTATATTAACTGGAATCTTGTGATACCTTCCGCAGTCGATATATTCAATCGTCAGCATTACTGGAACAAATTTGTTCTTATTTTGGTTATGGAGAGGAATGCTGATGAATATATTTTGAGAAACTTACCGAGATAAAGAATATAAAAGAGACGCATGCTGCAAGCGATTGACTCAGGTGAATGCGGGGCTATAGTTCATATAAATCATCATATATCAAGGTATAATATCACGTATGATTAATGTGGTGCGAGAATGTAGGTACATCGGCAAGAAAAACAAAATGAAGCACGATTGCATCGAACTTTGTGCATTAAGATGCATGTATGTATTCGAAAATTTAAATTATTTCGCAATAAATATACTTATATATACATATAAAATTATATATTTATAAAATATAATTTATACATTTGACTGATGAATCATTGAATTGATAAAAAATTCAATGATTAAAAAACCAACTCGTATACTATAAAAAATATAAATTTTATACTACAACATACAGTAAATGAATCATAGCAAATAATAAGTACTTTGTCCATATACTCTTCACCTTGACTTCAAAATAAAACAAAAATGTTAAAGGAGGCATTTAGCTTTTTTTAATCGATTTGTTTATACTCGTCTATACATAGTTCTAAAATTTTATATTTAAAATGTCTGTTCGAAAGTAACGATGATTGCAAATCTATGCGAAACTTTAAACCTGTGTTTTAAATTATTATACGCTCATTAGGTAGTTAATGTATGTTTAATTAAATAATATTATGTTTAATTATATTATATAACTGTTCGAATGAGACAAAACAAAATGCAAACAAAGAAATCTTTACAAGTGTACGTTAAAAGGACACAGAGCAGTGTAATCGTTGTTTGCACTGCCCTCAACCCCTTCCGCAACTACCATCAGCTTACACTACAAGAGCTATAAGAACTCCAATGATCAAGTAACTGGTATCAGTTCTTAGTTGTTTCCTTGAGCAAAGACAGCACCGATACTTCAACCGCTCGATCGGTTCAGCAATTATATTCAGTGAGTACCAAACATTCTTTATTTAAATTAAATATTAATTACTAATCAACGATTATTATTTACATTCACATTTTCTAACATTTTCTAACATTTTCTAACATTTTCTACGTGAATTGCTACAACAATTTCAGGGAAGAACGAGAAAAGTCAGAAATAAGTTTGAACCAACGGTTTCACTGTTTTTCAAAATATTTTCCTTCGGTATTAAAATATTTTCCATTGCTTTGTGTCTGCACTTTCTAAACTTCAAAATCTGAATCTTTACAAAAATAACAAACAACTGAATAACAATTCTCGAAACTTTTGCAGCAACCTACGTAGAATAAATAAGTTTAACTTTTAAATTCAAATCCTGTTTGAAACATTTGCAATATGTCTAGATCAATAAGAAGTCGATTTCATTATTAAATTTATCAGATTGAAATTAACACGCTGAATGCTAGACAATTGTACGAAATAAAATACACAAAATACAAAAAATATAATATCAAATTGTTTAATGGTGTTCTGTTGGTATTATTGCACTTTATCTTGCTGAAATTCACCTGTTCAAATTGTGATATTTGTAATGTAGGAATATTTTCAAATAGTCTTCATTTAATTGAGTGAATTACTGTAATTTGATTTGATTGGGGTGATCTCAGTAGCATCCAGTGTGTTAATAACAGAATAAATTAAGATAACATCAAACTTCGATGACGTGATTGCATTGTCATGATTATTTTTTCAGAATTTTAATAAATAACGAACAACGAATAAATTTGTGTAATGAGAATGAATGTTTCAATGAATTTCGAATAAACAATATGGATTTGATTAATTTGATTCAGTTATCGTTGATAATTTCCAGTCGGTTTGTGAATTTATAAATATTAAAATGTTTAGTATCAGCATGTGAATAATATTTATATATAAATATATAAAACAACAGTGAACCATAGAAAATATTTTAAATGATCTTATTTTCGTAGAGAAATAGAAATTGTGCACACACGTCTGTATGTCAAAAGTTTTTACGTTATTGTGTAATGTATTAGATTATAGATAAAATAATGATTTCTAATGAGCAGTTCAACCGTAAATGAAAAAGCAAAAACTTTCTACTTATTTACAAACCCTATATTTTTATTTTACACTGTGCAATAGTTGCAGTTAGAAATTAATTCACATAATGATAACGCTTATCGTATTTTTTAAAGAATAATTTTATTACACGTTGAATATTCTTCTCGTGGGTTACCTTCGTTTTGTGCTTCGTTATTGTCGAGGAATATCAGATTAGCTAAGCGGAATTTCTATTCGAAGCATGCGTGATTTGTATCTAACTTGAAAGGTACAAATTGCAAAAATTCGTGTGAAGTACACAATATACTTTCACTGACTTCTGCAGCTGTGGAATTTACTTGGCGAACATGAAAGGTCAACTTTCAGAACACTACGGACCTTCTAAGTTTCTGTTCAATGTTACATTACATCAACGTGCTCACCGTAAAAGAAAACAATTAAAGAGATTAATTGACGGAATCGAGAACAATACAGAAATTAATTTCCGCTTTTTTTCCAAAGTTTCGTTAGATCAAAAACGATTTATAGCAAATTACTTTCTTCAATACATTCAAGTTACTATAAAATTAGTTATTATATCAATTTTCTTTTTTTCAAACAATAATAATTAATTTATAAATTAATTCATAATAAATACAAAGTTTAATACAAAGTTTCAGAGGAAGTTTTCTTAAAATCTAAAATCAACACATCATACAATAAACGAAAGATTCATTAAAATTTATTTTGTTTGACATTTTATAAATAATTTTCCTTGCGATTCAGTTGTAGCAATATAAATTCCCATAAACATTCTCAATCTATTCATTTATTTTCATTATTATGCCACGGAAGATTAAAAGCATCAATTCATTTCTTTTTGAATAACTAATAAAGGAACGTTGAATTATATAGAGTGAATTATATTAAAACGTAGATATTAATCTGGTGGCAATAAATACGCACCGTGCAGTATTACTCACGTTCGAAACATTTACCGAGAAAGTCAATTCCTTGACATATTTTCACCATTTTTCTTTTTCGAGTCTCGATAGAATAGTTTCTCATGGGCATGAATGAAAGATGAAGCCAATGTATTTACATTCATCACTCCTCCAATCGTAACTAAGATATGCGATAATCGATTACACTAGTAGAGAAACCTCTCTTTGGCGCATTTATTTTTACGGCAGCGTGCTTCCACTCGGTTTCACAATTCTACGGTTTTAGTGCTGGCATTTCCTTATGGCATCTATATCTGTAATACTGGACCACATACCCCTTTCGCTTGCTTTCAATGATTAACAGTAGAATTCTCCGGCATTTAACTGTGGAATTTAGTTCGAAAAATCTCTCGTCTTGCGTGCAATAGAATCAACAAATGTGTGTACTCGTCAAAGAACGAATATGTCTAGGGTATATTTTAATGAATTAATAGAAAAACCAAAGTAAAAGAATTAAATGTTTATCTGAAAAAATAAATAATTCATCGTTGGAAGACTTAGTATCAGATTAAATTTTAGAATGATGTGTATACTCGTTCATCGCAGTTAACTGGTTAATACGATTATGTTGAAGGATAATTAATATACTCGATGCAAAGTGTTGCGAGAGAATTTGACGTGTGTTTTTATTTTCTCGTTGAATGTTGTCATGCTGACAACAAGTAAAAACAAGTCACCATTTTATGAACTGAAAGCTTAATATTTAATATTTAATGTAATTGTATAGCAATTTATTACTTACGATATTTATTAAATATATTTAATTGAATATTATTCAATAGTTAATTACTTTAGCGACCGCTAACGTGAATTCACGTGTTTTAAGATATAATATCTTTCAACATACTTTATTTTTCCGGTCTTTTCCATTGGCGACTGCTTTAACCGAGTTCTTCACTTCAAACAACAGATCATCATCAAACTAATATTCTAAAACAAACTTTTAATTTTTGACTCCGTTGTAACGTCACAAATTTGTAGCAATTAACTCAAGATTGTCTCGATTTTCGCCAGCAATAAGTACTAGAAAATCGAAAAATTTGTCGCGAATGTGTCAACACTAGAACTACGATTCATACGAAAGCTTCAATCTAAACAATATAAAAAAAGTGCCATCGAGATTTGGACTACGCCAAGTTTCCAACAGCAAAATTTCCAAAACAAACTAACAAAGCATCACTAAATAGAAGTAAAACCACTGGAAAGAATATTCTCGATCAACACTAGAACAATTAAACATTTAATACGATTGATACGTAATCCTCATAAAGATTGCAACAATACTTCTTCGATTTCCACAGACAATCGTCATAGTGTATAACTGAAACTACTTACATTCGAAATCAATAACGCGATAATTGCAAAACAGGGGTACTAAAACCGGTGGTTTCGACGGGTACATTAGTTTTAGTGTTAACAGGGGATAATTAGAATTTTATTCTGAAAAAGGCTGTCGATAATTCTCGATCTACACTTTCGACATAAGTGCTCCGCGTTTCCGCAAGGACATAACATACCGTATTCGCGCAGTTTTTGCCACAATGTATCAGATTCGAAAGGGTGCCTCGAAAAAAAGTCCGGCTTGGGGGGGGGACAAAGTGTTTCTGATTGAAGAAACGTTACCTTCTTTTAACACGTGCGTAGAATCATACGTAGTTGCAGATAAGATCTGCCCGCGGCCGCTTAATTATGCGCTCGCCGCTGCTTTTCAGAGCGCGACGGAACTAGACTTTTGGTTTTGAACCGGCGCGCCGGCAGCAACGGCGGCGGCGCGGCGGTAATTGCGACAGAGTTGCGCCGGAAAGGTGGTACTACGTGCGTCATGAATATTTTACGTCAATCCGGAATTTCGTAAATAGATATGCAATCCCCGGGGTATATAACTGAATTAACCCCGTTCGACGTTGACCGTTCGATTATAATTCGTTCGATTACGCAACCCGTTGCAGTATACGTATACACCGCGTATTTCATACCTCATATGACAGAATTAAATAGTTCTGAAACGACTAATGAATTTCCTTATGGCTCTGTCGCACGAAACGACCGCTGTCAATTGAAATTATGCAAAGGATATCTCTCGAGTTCAATTTTCTAGGCATGAAGCAGGGATTGAAGACAGTTACGATATCGGCTTCGATTCTTGAAATACTTACGAAGAACCGAAAGTCATAACTGTTATTCGGTATATCGGTTCCGGTTCTGAAACGGTTCTATAACTGTTATCTTTCGGTTCATTTTGATTATTCGTAACTGTTTTAACACGAACGCCGCACGATTTTATAGAGCAAAATACACAAAATGGGAAGAATATAATATCAAATCATTTGATTGAATCGCGTTATTATTATTGCACGCTGGGCTTGCTCATTATCACCGCGTTCGGAAGCATTGTTTATAATACAGAAATGTCAAATAATCGTCGTTTAATTGAAGTGAACTATAGTAATTCGATTTAGTCGGGAGTCACCGGTGACCCCCATGGCATTCAACGTGTTAAGAACCAGAGAATGATAATTATAGAACTGTTGTTTCTCGGTTCTTCGTTTCGACTCTGTATAACTGTTTTGACATATATACTATCGGTTCTGAAGAATCGGAACCGAAACCGATGACAGTTATGACTTACTTCCGTTCTTCATAACGGTTTCTGTCGGAATCGATATGCAGCCGTTTCAAACAGTTATTTTTGGAACCTTTTCAATCTCTGTAACAGTAGACTACCGTATAACGCGAGTTCTCAGAACGTGAACTCCTATAACGCGCCAAAGATTCTGCGACTATTGTTTTTTGACACACATTGAATATTATAAACATTATTTGGCAAATATTTGGTAAATTATCTACTTTTAAATCAATCATTTTTAAGGTTTAAGTGAACGAATATCGATCTTTTTAAAAGCAATAGAACAAAGTACAATGAATATACGTAACTCTAGTGTTAATAAACAATTTAATAAATGATTTACTTATTAACGTTGACACACCGATGGTACATGCCAGTGTGAACGTGTTATATCTCACTGAAGTCGCCTTTTGGATATTGATTCGTTTTCTTCCTCTGCTTGCATAATTTTTTCATTTTTATAGCTATATTTTAATAATTATTTAACTATGTCCTTGTTGAATGAAACATTCGTTAGGATATTGCGTTTCCGGTATCATGGATAAAATGAAAGTTGCGCGTTACTTTGAGAGAACCAACATCCTGTAAATTGTCAGATAAATAAATCATTCTTATTCATTCTTTATTTCCACTGTAATTAACGCGTTAATAAATAAATCAACAAACAGTTATAGGGGAGACTATTGTAGATTTGTTTCTCACGTCAGTTGAAAATGTTGTTACGAAGTTTAGGTGAATTTTCGGAACAGTAATTTCATTTACGATTCACAGTTTATGAATTCAAGACTGAGTGGTAGTAGGTCAAGGAAAATGCCTCGCCATAATGTTACGGTCACATACGTTCTATAAACTTAAATTGCAAGTGTCGATTGAAGAAATCAGGATCGTGTTCAAATAATGGTTCTCCTCGAAACAAATAAAAAATGAATTTTGTTTCATTGAAATACATTCCATTTGATAATTTTAGAATGATCTGTGAATCTCGGTACAAACAAAAATTAATTTTTGCTGTTGCTTTTGAGCTTAAGCAACATTTATTTTAAACAGTTTCTCGTATAATATACGTAACGAATGATATCTGTTCCATTGAAATTTGTTCTGTTTAATAAATTCAGAGTGGTTTTCGAATCTCGATACAAAATAAATTAACGTAACGATCAATCATTATTACATATGTTCCCTTTGATTTTATGCAACATTCACTTCAAACATTTTCTCATGTAGCAAACGGTTCGCGAGTGATTTACAGTGCTCGAGTTAGATGACTCAGCCCGCATAGCCCGTGGGCTGTTGTTACTCAACCTGTTTTTAAAGTGTACCGCACGCCAAGTAACGAATAGTCGTGCGAGATGATAAAACGAAACGGTTTTCGATGAATATGGTCACGATAATCTGCAAGAGTAATCGTAAAGAGAAATTGCATTACTCATAAAGGCTTTATAGATGTCAAGTTTTTACGCGGTCTTCGATTTTTACGAACAAAACTATTTCCCTGAATGTTTCAAATAAACTTGACACCGACAAAAAATTATGTACTCACGCTTCACTATTTACTTATCACCGTACACTCTATAGAAATTACGAATTTGAAATGAAACGAATAATATTATCAGTGAACTTAACGTTCAGTATTATATAAAACTATATTTGAACTTACCAATAGTTTCTTAAACATTGCAAAGCATTTACGAAATATTTCATTTCTAAACTTACGCAAGAAAGAAGCATTAGAAAATAAGCTTCGTGTCATTAAAATTACATAAGAAATGATTCAAGTTATAAACTGCTAAGTCACGCAAGCATGATTTCGCAATTAAATTCCAGAAATTATTTATACAACTTGTTGTGTGAAAATACCGATGTTCCCACGGTAAAAAACCAATGTCTCGGAGTTCTTAAAGAAATCAAATGATTGAATTAAAAACAAAATATTCACTAATAAGCGTAATACGTTTCTTATACCTATAGTAACGATGTTGTTCGAGTAACTAGTAACAGCAATAATCCTTAATTATTACAAGTAACCCTATATAATGTAATCATCAGTTTCCCCGTAATATTGTTCGAAAGTATTCTATTATTACTAGCGAATCAGCTCATCTTCATATTCGAACGCTACAGATTGTCAATCAGTAAAGCTGCCGATTATAGAACGCCTTCCAAACTTAACTCAAATCTTTCTGTCCGCAGAATCTGTTTTCCCGGAACTGGACCATAGAAAATCCCAAAACATGAGGAAAGCCCTGCTACTATTAGGATACATGTGCCTGGTACAGGGTGGTCCAACCAAGAAGCAAGTGCTGGACCCCCACCTTGGCGGTTACGAGTATGAGTACGCTCAACGGGAGCCACAACTAGGATACGCGGAGTCCGCGGGTTATTTGGAACCAGGCCCGGCGTTGCCAGCGGCTGGCCTGGGCCCGGCTCGCAGCCCACTGAAGCCCGGCTTCAGCGTGGGTGGGCCGTTAGCCAACATCGCGAAAAGTGCAGCGGAGCAGGCCCACACTCAGCTGAGCAACCAGCAATCAGCGGCCGGGCAAGCAGCCTACACGGCGAAGAACACATTGGCGCAGGCCGCGGCGCAATCGGCGGCGACCGCTGCGGCCGCGCTCGCCGGCAAGCAGATCGTCGTCCAGGGCCTGGAGCAACAGTCCCGTGACGCCCACGTGTCGGTGGACGGCGAGAATCTCCAGCTGCAGCAGGCCGAGCGGTCCGCAAATGCGGCGAGGACCACCGCTAAGCAGGCGATGCATCAGCTGCAGGTGATCACCGCCGCGTTGAACGCTGCTCAAACTACGGCCGACCGTGCGGCGCAAGCGGCTGCTGAGGCAGCAGCCGAGCTGGCCGCGCAGACCACCATGCTGGGTCAGGCTAAGGCCAGAGCGGAAACCGTCGACGAGCAACTGTCCGCTGCTCGTCTGGACTACGAGAGTACGCAAGCCGCAGCGGAGAAGGCTGCAACCGCGGCCGCGGCAGCTCAAAACAACGCTCAAGCTGCGGCTGCCAGCGTGGCCGACGGCGCTGGCGCTTCGGCCCTTCTGAGCCACCAACCGGTGGAAGCAGCTCCGCCAGTCACGCTTCAGCCTGGCCCTCTGCGACACCCTGGCTTGCTCGATGCTTCGGCTGGACTCAAGGAAGCTGGTCCTCTCCTAACGCCTGGACTTAAGGAAGTGGGTCCTCTTCTAGCGCCTGGACTTAAGGAAGCTGGTCCTCTTCTAGGACCCGGACCGCTTAGAGAATCTGCTCTCCTTTCGCCTGGCGGGCTTAGAGAATCCGATCTGCTGTCGCCTGGTTCTCACCTGCAGCCTGGCTCGCTTCAGATACCTGCTCCCATTCAAACTGGTCCTCTGCTCGCGCCGGGTCACTTGGAGGCAGCTGGCCATCTTCGCGGACCTGGATCCCTTCTTTCAGCTGCCGCGCTTCAGAAGGCTGGCGGTCTTGGGGCCCTCGGCCTTGACGAACGCGGCGCTTTACTCGCCGAGCAAGGACATCTCGCGGAAGCTGCTGGCCTTCGTGCGCCCAATGGACTTCATCGTTCGGAGCTTCTTAGTCTAGCGAACGCTTTGCCCGCTGATGGTTACGATCTGAAGGGTTACCGCTACTAACCTCTCCCTTTCTCGATCACCCCAGTGGAATTTAGTTGTTGGTCTTTGTCAGGATGTACAGGAGTATCGTTGTGTTCCATATGTCAGACTGTGAAATAAAATGTTGTTGAAACCACCAATTTGCGAATTTGATGTCTCTGAATGTCACATCATTTTTTTATCTTCTTTGAGGGAACGGTGCGATCGAACGGCGCGAGATTGTTAAAATGTTGAACTTAGGTTTCGTGTTGCAGTAGGCAATTTTTATTGAGCTTCTTGTGCCAATTGCGAAATGAATATTATGAATAAACAAATTCGTTGAAGGGTGATAGGGAGGTTGGAATAACGAATTGGGTGGATTTGGTTTAAGTTTAATCAAATTCGGTGAAACTTGTAAGCTTTCGGTAAACTTCGGTAAACTTTCCTTGAAAACACGGTTTTAAATTACTGTGTTTAGGAAGTACGATATAAATAATCATTTAAGGATAAAGTGTTTTCATTTTTAATACGCTTATTATTGATTGGTCTTTGCATTCGGTAACACGTGCGTTACCAGCATTTCAAATTATAGCTTTTTAATGGGAAACAGGCAGTGAGGAGCTAATTGAAAAACAGTTTTTTAATTTCAACATTATTTACAATCTTCTTAGTCAACATATGACGGCACAAAGAAGAACAATTTAATTGCTAATAAAATAACGAATAGAAGGTGCTTTGGATTGGTAAAAATATGTCGATAAAGGGCATTAAGCAGGACGTAATTTTCATTGTAGATTTCTTAGAAACATTTTCATATTTAATATCCGATTAAACGTAAAAAATAGAAACTCTGTCGATGCACAAAATTAATAATTGATAAAAATATTCGTATATTTCTGTAAACAACACTTATTACAAAATTTCACAATCACAGTAGTACATGACCGAAGAGAGGGTCGTTACCTTACTAAACTTTCACATGTTTTCTTCAGAGTTCATTACGAAATAATGAAACTATTAACTCACGATTATTATCTACGGCATTTTTATTTTTTATAATTACTTTATGCAGGATTGCATTCACTTTACGGATAACTGTACTTCATATTTCATCTGCATGGTTTCAATCAAGAATTGAAGATTTGTAGAAATTCAACTCAGACAAAATCTTCATATAAACTATAATTTCTATAGACTTTATTAATGGCCATATACGACAGACAGTACCATATTAAACAACTCAAATAATCAACATTACTTTCTGTGTAATTTATTTTACAAATTTCATAGGCCGATTTACATGATCGTTCTACTTGAATTAGTAGAATAATTAGAGTACATATATACAGAAAAATAATTTAGGGCTAAATTCGTAATCATGTCAAGATACACACCGCTCAATGTTAAGGTGCACACCACCTTTTGGTAGTAGAACTATAGAACCAGTTTCATATTCCAAGGTATCCGGCGTATTGGGTGTAGGTTTCACCCTGTGTTTGAGTAATGTATTTATTACAGCAATTTTTACTTGCAGCAATCCAAACCGTAAACCTATAACAAAACGACACAAAGAAAAATATATTGTTCATTTAAGTTTATTCTACTGAATTTAGAAGATAATAAACATTGAGTCCACTTTAATCTTAAAAACAGTGTCTTAAGATAAACAAGTTAAATTTCTTCTTAGAAAATATACAGTTTCTCAATGAACAACGTTCTTTCAATTTCTGTGAATGTTCCATCGAAATGATTGAAAATTAATCACTTCATCAAAGTTATTTCCGTTATTTGTTCCATTTATAAAATATTTAAACAACTATTTATTCCCGATAGCTTTTTTAAAAAATATCTTTGCTATACTTAAAATGGTTTTCCATTATTAATTTTACAATTTAACCGGTGACAAATAATTTTTTTTTTTCAGATATTCCGCGGAGAGAAATAATATACTTATAAATTTTATGCTTATGAAACATTGAAATTTTAAATGGTGTGTTAAAAGATCGTTCTCTTTATATTTCCCGGGGTTAATATTCGATAAAATTGAATACAGAATGATACAATATTTACCGATACATATCCTTGGCCCCTCTCCAAATGGCAGATAAGCGTACGAATGTCTAGCTTTGATATTCTCCTCGGAGAAGCGTTCCGGATCAAACTTTTCCGGTTCTGGATATATATCGGGATCCCGGTGAATACCAAAAACGGGTATTATTACAGGCACTCCTAGAGGAACTGTAACGCCTTCTTCATCGATCCATTGTTCTTTCGTGCACACGCGATTTAGAGTGCCAATCGGAGGATATTTCCTCAGAGTTTCTGCAACAGGTATGCAACTTAGAACACATGAGAAAAGTAAAATAAAATATTTGCTTCTCTATAATAATATCAAATTTTCATCAAATTTTTGCCCGACATTAATCCCTTCAGAGTCAGCGCCCTCAACGTGAATCGAAACATTGTTAATGAATGTTTGCTCCAATTTTCGTGCTATGGAAAATTTAACCCTGTCTTCGGAATTGTTTTATTCCATTAAAAATTGGTTTGTTAAAATGTACATATTAATCATTGGTATTAGCTAATATTCTCGTGCATCTCCTCAAACCTGATTCTCGTATAAATTATGCGCGCTTACTTAACAGCTATTCAATGCACAATGACATACACTGCGTATAAGAAGTGGTAATATCTTCTCTGATAGAAATGGATTGAAATATAAGATGTACGGATGTCTGTCATAGTTTGAATATTTTATCATATATTGAAAGCAGTAGAACAGTGTATGTACATACAATACAATGTGCCTCAGGTCTGAATTGATAAATCGATGTTTCTTATAATTATTCTCCTTGTCAAGATAGAGGATTGGTATAAAATATTTCTTTTTGGTAACCTATCGAACTCATTTGGCAAACCAGTTTAATATTGCAATGCAACAAATTAAAAATCAGTTTCTTGGTGTAATCATCGATATGCATACTAACCTGAAACCACTTTGTGCAAATAAGGCATGTCGTTTACAGCATTATACGTAAAGCCGCCGTGTTGTTTGATAACAGTTTGAATCTCATTTCGCAGTTTATCTTGTATATTTTGATGTTTTGCTAACTCATACATACAGTATGTGATTGTCGTCGAGGATGTCTCGAATCCACCTATGTAAAAAACGTAGGCTTGCGCTGCAGCTTGTAGGAGCTCTAATTTATTATTGTCCATTTCTAAAGGGAGAAACGAATTTTTCTTACAATAATATAGCAAAACTTCTAAATCATATTAAACTTCGTACATCTCAGAATTAACACGTTGAATGCTGCACGATTTCATATAGTAAAATACACGAAATGGAAAAAAATATGATAGCAAATCATTTGATTGAATTGCATTATTATTATTGCACCTTGTTTACAATCGACCTCCACGGCATTCAACGTGTTAACACTAGAACCACGTATCAGCCAAAACGACTGATTTCAATTCTCTTATTTCGCGGGTATTGATATTTCAAAAGTATTAAATATTCGAATAACGATTTTGAAAATGAATATTATAAAGAAAACAGAAACGGAACAAAAATAAAAATTGAAGAACCGACTGAACTGATTCAAAAACGCCGAGTTTTCAATCGAATTTTAAAACTAATCGTTCGACCGACCGTGATACTTAGTGTTAATTAGATAATTATCAGCTGATCCCACATAAAATAATTCACAGTTCACGACTAAGAAAACGATCATACTTGCTTCAGTCTCAGTCTTTGCGTCCTCGTCTGGATCCAAGTATCCATTTCTCATCAGTTGCATCAGCAAGTTCAAAAAATCTTTTCTGACGATATTATTGGCCTCCCGGTATTCCACCGTATCCCGAAACATGGTGGTGAAAAATTTCGTGACCCCCCGGTCGGTATAAGGCAAAGAAAAGAAATCGAGCACCTGCGGCGCCCAAAATATTAGAGTGTTCCATACGATCCTCGGCTCGAATATCTTTTTGCCCCAGGACCGAAATTCATTGTTCGGATTTTCGAAACTGTCGCAAGATATTCCAAATGCCACTGATATGATAATATCCACCGTATACCTAAAACAAATTGTGCAAATTTCTGTTCATCGAGAGAACGAGCTATCGGCGAATGATTCGTTCTATCCAGCAAGACAGAAATCACCGATGGCGAATCAAATATTCCGTAAATGAACGGAAATACTGAAAGTGTCGAGAATTTTTGTTAGAACAATTAAAAGCATTAGATAAATTGCAAGACTCCCTGGATTGTTTAAAAATCGATATGAATTCTTCTCTTTCCGAGAAATGTACTGTAACCGTTTACCTTTCAAAAACATCTTTCACGTCGATTGATTCTTTCAATTCGGCCTTTTCATCCAAATATTTGCATAGTCTGTCTGAGAGTTCTTGCAGGGTCGGGAACATTTGTTTAATCTTTCCAGAAGTGAAAGTCGGCGTCAGTTTCACCCTCAAGTTTCTCCATTTCTTCCCGGGCATTTGAAACAAATTCCCGGAAAGCGGATCTGTCTTTTCGTTGAAGAATACTCCACGATCGTGGAAACTCGAGAAATTCTTCGTTAACAACTCCTTGACTAAATTAAGATCATTCACCATGAGATGGGGTTTGTGCAACATATATACGCCAAGGAGGGAATGTTTTTTATTTTGCTCGTACATATCCCGAAAGAAGTCGCCTATAAAGTTAATAATCGTTTCATTAGTGACATAAATTATTAAATTTATTTTTAAATCAGGAACATTAGCCCTTATTTACACAACCAATAAAAACGAATTTTATTTTTATATATAGTCTTATGTACGTTTAAAGTCACAAAAAAGTGATGACTAGAAAATTATCTAATGTTACACTTTGTAGTTGAAGTTTGCTGTGTATGTCCATACATTATCCTTCTATCATCCAGTCTGCTTGAATACGTATATAAGTTAATTACGACTCCAGTTTGTCTCGTAATAACAAAAAATGTAAAATACTGTAATGCGTGTTATGTAAGATATTATGTAAGAAAGTATTCGAACAGCATAATAAGAAGTAATTTATTATTTTAAGAAATGTACACCGTATGTTGTTATTTATCGAAGCAAGTTGCATTTATGGTATTGCGTACATGCAATCAAACTTAAAAGATATTTAGTACTCAGTAATTGATAGTTAGTAATTGTAGTTAGTAATTTATAATTATCAATGTACCAATAACATTAAAGTATTAATTTACTATTAATTTGTAATATTTTAATACTTTACCATGTGACGTTTTGCCGGACAGAATCGGCATCATATTGCCAACAAGAAATGTTGGCTCAACAGTGAACACTCCTTTCTTATTCCAGAATTCAAAGACATAATATTTGTAATATATGTATAATCCAGCGACTGCTAGAATCGCCAGACCCAGAATCTCTAATATTAACCATGTCTCTAGGAACATTGCGCTTAATTGTCTAGAATCTATAATATACGAACAAACATTTGTTAATGTTTATATATGCTTTACCAACGTTCATTTATTAATACATTCGCATCCGACAATTTTTGCTAAAACTTTCTTATAAAACGGGGTATTTTAATTATATGAAAAATATTTCAACGTATGTGTATTAACAATGCGATAATCATTTTCGTAATTAATATACAATATAATATACTATCTAGTTTCTCAACACACACATTCACATTGGGAAACGAGATGTCTCGTTTCCTGAGGACAAATCTTACGTTTTAACCCTTTCTCCTATAATATCGAGTCAGCAAGTGATGAAAATTTTCAACCAAATTCGACAAACCCAAATGTTATTCATTTATTTTTCATGTAAATGAAATATTACTTATCTATTATCAATTTTTAACCTTTAGAGTGAACGTAGACACAGAATAAGGATCAGAGTATTTTCTGTTCTACTAAATCATTAACAATAAAGTAGCTTCATCAAGTACAGCTGTGAAAGAAATCATAAGACAAACGGTTAAAAATGATAATTCTCATTTCCCAATACGGCTGTGTTGACAACACGATGAATCAACAAAATTGTTGTTATTTATTGTTATTAATTAATTACACTAATCGTGCACGACACGGAAACATCACTTATCACTCATTTAGTTACTAGTACACTGCGAACCTTCAGGTAAATTTCAGTTTTGAAGAACGTCATTCGAGATACGTAATTACAAATGGTTTTAAAAATGTAATTATAAATGATTTTGCCTGACAAATGTTACGGAAATCAATATACCGTGGATATTTTAGTTTTATATTTAACCCTTTAACTACGGCTGTCGTCAATAAGCGATTTGATGAATTATGCCGAGAACGGGGATCGTTTATTGACTTTTATTTATTTTATCGTGATTGTGTCGATGAGACAAGTGCATAGATTGTTTATGTTTATGTTTACATCTTATGTACATAAATCATCACATGTACAATAGATAAGAAATTAATGTATCAGCATTTGTGCAACTTTTCTCTTTCTTTTGTTTGGCGTTTAGACAGACACATTTGTGAATATATACCAGTAGCTAAAGGGTTAACAATTAGAACATTAAAATAAAACTGAACTAAGACATTAAATTCGGACATTCGAATTTCTCATAAATGCATTCAGATTAGTGCGTAGTTTAATTATTAAGAATCATTACACAGTGTAATGAGCGATTACGATTTGGAGAATCTCATTAACGCAAATCCAGAGCAATGCGAATTTTCAATAGAACAATTTGTTGTACAATTTATGAAAAGCGCACCGATGATCTCCGAATAGATGAAATGAATATCGATCGTAACTTAAGAAATTCAAAGATTTCTCTTCTAAAAAGCAGAGTAATTTTTATATAAAAGAAATAAAATATTATATTAATTATAATAACGCCGTAAATTAAATATATTTTCATGTAATACTTTATATAGATAGAAGAGTCCCAGTATTCGTAAGAGTACTATATCATACGAACGTTCACATCACTGAAATGCTCACTTTACAAAAGTTTATCCGAGAAAATACTGCAAGGAATAATCCGATCCTCTGCTACTTTATAGAAACGCCGATGTCAGAGACAATTTTCTAATGTCCAATCCGTGTCAGATATAAGTATATGTCATATCAATTGTATGGCATGAAAATTCATCTGTCATTATGATTCAACAGTTTCCACTAATTTAGTCATTAGACGCAGAATAATATCGTAAAACATTCCATATTATACTTAGAAAAAATAGATTAGTATTAACAATGATGACATTACAAAATGATAAACAAGACAAGCTGTTGACCGTCAAAGCTAATTATTATGTATTTCGTAAATTATTTATGTATTTCGTAAATTAAATTACATTTTATGAAATTATTTATTTATTTTGTACATTAAATTACAAACTACATTTATTTACTTTGTACATTAAATTACATTTTATGAAATTATTTATTTATTTTGTACATTAAATTACAAACTACATTTATTTATTTTGTAAATTAACCTACAATTAAATTATATTTTTTAAATTTTCAATGTTTAACCGCGCAACATTATGGTTGATACTCCCTCTATGGTTAACATTTTGCACTCATTACTCATTCGTTTAACACGATAAATGAAATCTAATAAATTTATTTTCCACAGGCTACTTTTCCATAAACGTATTGAATATTTTTATTCATTGACCATATGTATACTCCAGATTTATTATTCAGCCATATTTATTGTGTATACATCTCTTTATATTTACATATTTTTAATTTAAACATACTTTTTAGATATTCCAATCGTTCTGCATAATAATATGAATTTCATTTTTTGTATACTACTTAAAATTGAATAAAGAAAATATAAATCTTTGCAGACAAATAAATGGAATTTAAATGTATTAATAGATTTATAAGTTCATGTAACAGTATATAAAGTATTTTTATAATTTTACGCAGTGCAATCTCTGTCATAGAACATTATGGTATAGATGGGAACACTCTCCGGCAGAAAGAGGATAAACAAAATTGTCTATAACGAATTATTGTATAATGGAATTGAAATATTTATTTTCAATTATATTATTACAAAAGTGCACTGTGCATGCGTTATATTTGTAATACGTACATTGAAGTATTTAGAATTTGTGGTTTATCTAGGTCATACTTTTTGTTTCAATTATATTTCACTTAAACTATTGTTAAAATGTCCATTAAACTGCACAAATTGTTCCTTTTGAATTATATGTGCATTATATAACTGTAGATTTATATAAACGTCAATATAGATGCATTTGTGTTGACAGGTTCAATGGCAATCATTTTATGTAAGTTTCCTATCATAGAATCACATACTACAAGATCAATAAGTAGAAAAGGTTTCGTCACGGTACGAGTTCATTGTAAAACTTTTTGATCTCGTGGTCGTGATATTTTTAGTGTGCTAGCAGGGATGGTGTGTTTTGTGTAAGTGACACTGGAAACTTAGAAATGATAATGAAACGTTTAATACATTGGAATTAAAAGCAAAGTCCAAAACACTATAAACAGACGAATCTCGCTTTCATTATACGTATTGGTGCAGTCAGAAATGTCAGATGCATGAATGATTGCAGGACCTTGGACTTTTAATTCTTTAATTGTGTACAGTAAAAAAAAAGTATCTGTACTACGCTCAGCGTAAACAGCTGATCTCCTCGTGTTCGTAATTTCTGCATAAAAATGTTACAAAACATTACACGCGTCTACAAATAATTGTAATATAAACAACCTTTGATACTTGTTAGAAAAATACAGTTTAATAAAACATGAGTTCTGTTTGGAAACGTCTGCAGCGGGTAAACAAGAGAGCTGCCAAATTTCAATTCACTGTGTCATATCATGAAGTCACTTTAGAAACAACAACGAAATGGTATGTGTGTTTATTTTTTTAAATGTCCTCTTCAATTTTGTATCATAAGTATGTTTTCTTTATTTATTGCTATTTCAGGATATTATAGTAAACTAACGACGTTAGATACATGTATTGATTATTATTTTTTTATGTATTATGAATATTTAAAAACATTTAAATAATGTTACATTTCATTTTAAAATCGCTATTCAATATTAATTTCTTATATTTATTTGTATCAAATCAAAATCCAGATACATGAGTAAAAAGTATTCACAATAAATATATAAACAGCTTTCATAATATTCACACATAATAAATGATAAAGCAATAAATAGAACACTGTTAAGTTCTTTTTTCAGATGCCTAATATTTCTAGTTTATGTGTATTATCTTATTTGTTATTTGACGTAATTGAAGTTAACAAAAAAGAGTATAAATATAATATTACACAATGACTGACATGTTGGTATTTGTTAATGTAATTCGTTCGTATCATTTATATTTAGGAAACCAAACAAATTAAGTGTTGTGTGGACGAGACGTAGTAGAAGAGTAACTTCAGAACCTTTAGATTGGGAACCAAACTTAAGTGACCCATTGAAAGGTGTCATTAGTTGGGCTGTTCCCGATAATCATACAGTTTCTGTAACTTTGTTCAAAGATCCAAGAACTCATGAATTAGAAGATAAAGATTGGACATTTGTAATTGAAGATGTAAGGAACAAGACTTGTATGAATTTTTAGATAATACAAGTGTTTAGAAAATACTTATATTAAAATTGTATGCGATAGGTGTCTTCTACAGGTAAAAGGCGGCATGTGGCTGCCACAAATATAAATATGAAAAAATATGCAACTTTAGAATCTAGTCAACAACAACTTAAATTAGACTTGAAACCAACTTCAAAAAAGATTGTTAGCGCTTCATTAGAATGTACTTTATCTTGTGTTTTCTTGAGAGAAGGAAAAGCAACGTAAGATAATTTTAAAATTAAACATTTTTCTTGTAATCAATAAGATTCATTTTATATCTGATATCCTTATTTTTCATCAGAGATGAAGATATGCAGAGTATGGCTAGCTTAATGTCAGTTAACAATAATAGTGATATAGCACCTTTAGATGATTTTGATAATGAAGATATACCTGAGGATGTTGAAGAAGTATCTGTAAAAAATCTTGATGAAATCCTAGATATTTCTGCACAACTCGATTTAATGACAAGTAGTCTTACAGAAAGTGAATTGCCTAGCACTCCTATAAGTGGTAAGGTTTAGTAAATGTAAGGTCATACATGTTCAAGCTATAATAATGCTGTTGTATATTTAACAGTGGCAAGCTTATCAAAGGACAATACTACACCTGTAAACGATAATGACTACTTCATTAGTGATGTTAGTCTAATAGGCATTATTAAAGACAAATCATCTTTGAAAGACACTGTTGCTGTTGAAAATGAGTATGTTTCAAATCCCCTGTTTGATTATGCTATAATTTTGCGTAGTAATGATATTAATAATTCAAACATTACAATTTCCAACAAATTTTCCATGTGTCTATAGTAAAAACATTGAACACAGTACATTAAGATTACCATTGCAACCACTGGAACTAACAAGGAATGATACTGCTATTCCTAGATTAAAAGAAATTACGCCAGGCCAGGATTTATTGGAATGGTGTAAGGATGTAACTAAAGATTATTCTGGTGTAAAAGTTACTAATCTTACAACATCTTGGAGAAACGGAATGGCATTTTGTGCAATCATACATCATTTTAGACCAGATCTAATGTACGTAAAGTTTACTTTTATTATTACATTAAATTTCCTAGTGAGTTAATTAAACTCACAATGATTTTGTAGTTATATTTATTTATAATTTTAATGTTAAAAATCACTAAAGAAACATTTATATTTTCCCTATGGGAAACAAAGGTATACTGTGGTTACATTTAATAAATTTGGCAGTATACCAAATATCTTATTTATTTGTTCTATTTATAAATTGTTGGCTTATATTCATTCGTTTCTCTGAAATAAAATTTCACAGAGATATAGATTCGTTACTATCACATGATGTAAAAGGTAACTGTAAGAAAGCATTTGACGCTGGAGAAGCCCTTGGTATACCTAGAGTTATAGAACCAGCAGATATGGATATATTAACTGTACCTGACAAGTTAGCTGTGATGACATATTTATATCAGCTAAGAGCACATTTCACTGGCCATGAATTAGAGGTAATCAATAAAAAAAATCTCCTATGCACAATACATTTATTTTCAGTTTTAACTTTAGAATGAAATATCATATTTTAAAATGCAGGAAACTTATAAGAAAATAAAAATGAAAGTTAATAGATCTAATTCATTAAATCTTTGATAATTGAGATTGATAAGTATTACAATAAATAATATAATACTCAGTATTAAGTAATGTAAAGTCAATGGTTATTTTAGTTCATTATAATGACAATTAATATAGTTTATTATAATCTTTTATATTAAATTTTATAACAAGTTCAGGGGCAAGTACTTGTTGGAATGTATTCTTTTAATTATGAGGGCATTTTAATTTATATAGTTCAAACAAAGTATACAGTGAACATTAGATAATTATAACACTCAACGGGACCGGAAAGTTGCAATTATGAAGAGGTAGAATCGAATCCACTTCAAGAAACGAAGATTTTAGCATGCCGGATGTAGAGAAAGACAACGCGAATGAAGGAAAAAGGAAGACTGAGACTCACAGCGTTCGGCAACATTAAAAGCTCACAATGAGCTTGAAACCTTTAACTCAAACATCAAAATTCTTCATTTTTTACTTTTGATGAATGAAACTTTCACCATCTTGTATGCTACGTTTTTCTGCTTAAAATGTCATCAAACACGATAGAATTACGATCATAATTGCTTGTATAATAAGCGATTGAAGTTTTGGATATAGAAAAGGATTGCGAATAGGAAAGAAATAGATGATGAAATCGTCAAGTTGGACAACAGTCGGATTATGTTAAACCCTTCAACTGCGATCGGTTGTCGAGCGCTATGGTGTGTTAAAAGGAACGTGATGGAGATATGGTGGGGATAACGATGTTGCGTTTATGAAGAAGTCCCCGATGTTGCAATTATCCAATGTTCATTGTATATTGAAATCTTTTGGATGCAATTAGGGAGACACTGAAGTAAGAGATGATGTTATGGCCAATCTGCTTCCATTTTTTAAAATACCTTTCGTTCCATATAAGTTCCCTTTCACCTGTAAAAATATTTCAACGTGTATCAGAAACAGGGCCGCGCCAACCCGAGGGTGCAAGTGGTGTACTGCACCCGGGCGGCAAAAAATAAATATTTAATATTTATTTTATACATCTAATATATAATTTGAATTATGCAATGTAGTATAATTATTAATAGCGTTGAGAGTGAGACAGCGTACGACCTTGCAGCGGAACATTATTGAAAGATTATAATGTTGTTTTTCTATTTTTTAAAGATAGGTCAATAAAAGTTTACATCCGGCTGACAAATATCTTTGGCGCGCCTCTGAGCAGAAATCCTTTGTGTCTAAAATAATGTTTATTTCTATGTATTTTGAACATGTACTAATTCTTTTTTAATTAAAGAAGCTATTTTATGTCTGCAGGTACATCAAATAGGTAAAACTACAGATGAATCTTCGTATATGATTGGTAGATTTAATACAGACAATAATTCGGACGTGAATGTACAGTTGTTTAGCCAAGAAATAATTAATTTGCATAAAAAAGATCAAATGGAACATAAAAGTAATAAAATGGATAACAATAGACGGTATATTCAATACAATTTTCATAAATATTAAAAATTCATCTTAAAAGTGGATGTTATTAATTATGAAATTGAAAATTTGTTTAATCTGCAGATTGAATCCCTTTGATAATAAAAAGGAGGATGCCAATATGGATTCATTAAAAAATAGATTACATTTGAATTTAAATACTGATAATCAGGATTACGATCAATGCAATAAGGATAAATCACCATCTAGTGTTAAAGATGTAAAAGACATGATATTAGCTAGCTCAAAAAGTATTCTAGAAAAGGTGTTATCTCCAACTAAAGAAAAATATTTATCTAAAGAAAAGGTATGTACATATATTCTTCATATGTAAGCTATATGTATGTGTATGTATAATCATTGTGAAATCATGTGCATTCCTTCTTATGTATCGTTGTGAATTATTGTTCAAAATGGTAATATAAGATATTAAATTAAATTGACTACAGAACAAATCACCTCCAAGAGTACCACAAGTACAGCAACGTCCAATATTAATGACTCGTCGACAATTAACAGATCCTTTTGGATCGGATGAGGAAGAGGAAAATATGCAAATAGTCGATGAAAAGTGGTCTCAATCAGTTTCAGTTAACAAATTACAGTCGCCTATTCGAGATGTCAGTATATCTAAATTACTCAGACATATTTCACTTTACTTAGATATACTTTACAATATAATCTATTGCATTAAGATCACACCTATATTTAATTTTTATAATTTTATATTATCAGAATTAATTCCGCATTTATGAAATTGATTTAGATTTCTTTTAATATATACAATCTATGAAATTCTATCACTCTTTTTGTGTTATATGAAGCCTTTTTGTGTTATATTACTGCAACATGAATTACTCTTTTATCTCTTTACATTTTCTTCATTTTCTATAAAAAGAATTAGTTTCGATTGCAGATATTTGACATTTTGTAAAATAGGTATTTTGCTTTTCTAATTCTGTTAAAGATAATCCTAAAGAAAAAATTTCCAATTTCAATGAATTTGACACATGTGTTGTGAAAATGTCACAAAAATGGAAGAATACAAACAAATTTTTAAAATCTTTGGGACTGTCTTTGCATATTATGCTTATTTGCATGTGCACATCCTGCATGTAAACATTAAAAAATATACAGTGTATGTGTCTTAGTATCCCTACTAATTTATACATAGTGGAAGAGATATAATAAAACATATGTACATATGTATATATGTATATATCTAAAATAATATTAAAAATTCGAATCGTCGTTACATGTATTCCTTAACACATACTTCAAATCATTACTAACAAAATGTACCCATTCGTACTATTTTGATCCTAAATATTAGTTTTTATTTTTTACGAAATGTACTGATTTTAAAACTTTTTTATATTTCATCCATCTAATACATATGTATATCCTTGTAGGTATAATTACTTCTTTTAATACATACGTTATATTATATAATATTAGATTTAACTATATAACTCCTCTGTAAATTTTTATTTAGTGAATAATATTGTAATAATAGTAGTAAATGCATCTTGTTGTAGGATGCAACTGACAGGGGAAGTCGTGATAGTACTGAATATCAGAGTGTATCCTCACCTCACAGAGAGCAACGTTTTCAACATGTAATTAGTCTTTGTACACTTTTTAAGTTGTTTTTTGCTTGCAACTAATTTGCCATTTTTTTTACATTAGCCATTAGTCAGTCGGCATGATGAGTTAAGAGAACGTGCAAGGCAACTCTTAGAACAGGCCAGGAATCAGACAAAATCAGCTGATTTTGTTTCTACCACCGCTAGTTCCATCGAGGTTTTATTTCTTCACTTTTATATTTTTTATTGAATGAGTGTACACACCTGTTTACTTTAATACATTATTTATTATTTCAATTATTTGTATTGAAGTGTTCACTCGGAGGAAGTTATATTTTATGATTGTTAGGGTCAAAACGATGAAGAAAGACAACAGCAGTTACGTGAGAGAGCAAGACGTTTAATAGCAGAAGTAAAAATGGGCGTTAATGTTTCATCAAATCAATTGAATGATGACAATAACAGTGATAGACGATCGGTAGACGATCAAAATAACAGTCCAAGACGAAGCATTACGCCATCCACTCCTGGTGATAGATTTAGTACAAAGGTAAGTAATGTAAATTTACAAATTCGATTTTGTGAGACAGTGATTTTATACTAATAATTATCATCAACATTTTTTATTCTATAAATGGCTCTTTACCATCTAAATGTTATAAATTGTAACAAGAGATTATTAATATATAAATATTTTAGTCTGAGTACAACGGTAATATACTGGGAACTCCGGGTGTAATAGATGGTGACAAAAAGACTGGGTCTCCCTTATACTCATTTTCTAAAATAATAGAAAGAATTTCACCAGACAAAACGAGTCCTGATGGTACATCATATACACTCAGAGGAGTATGTGTTATGTTTATTTTAAATTGCATATGATAATTATTCTTATTCTGAATTGAATATAATGATTAAAATAATGTTATAATTAGTTGGGGAAGGATATGACATCGTACATTCAAAATGAATTAGAAGCATTAGAAAGGGAGCAAACTCAAATAGATATTCAAGCGGGTAAACTTGAAAAACAACTTCGCGCTGCAATGGAAAGTGACAATGAAGAAGAAACTGAAAGACTGATGTCTCTGTGGTTCACTCTTGTTAACAAAAAGAATGCGCTTTTAAGAAGACAAATGCAATTAAATATACTGTAAGAAAATATTTGTTGTGTTCTATTAATAATTCTGCAATAGTATTTTAAAATCATTACACGATGCAATTAATATATATTACTTTAAAGCTATCATTTTCAATATTTTAGAGAAAAAGAAGATGACTTAGAACGTCGATTTGAACTTTTAAATCGTGAATTAAGAAGTATACTTGCAGTAGAAGATTCAAGAAAGACGTCTGAACAAAAAATGCGTGAAAATTTACTTTTGGAAGAACTAGTTTCTATTGTAAACAAAAGAGACGAACTAGTTCATCATCTTGATACACAAGAAAGAGCGTAAGTAAATTTTATTAATCAGTCCCTTATTTCTTAGAAAACGATAATTTATTTCAATTTCTGCTATATTACAGTATTGAGGATGATGACGAAATAGAACGTGATTTATCTAGAGCTGGTTTAGCTCAACGAAATAAAAATTGCGTAGTACAATGAAAACTTAATTATACCCTTGTTGTAACAGTAAACAACAGGTATATTTTATCCTGAATTTAAATTCGACATTTCACGAAGATGAAATGAGGAAAATATTTCCTTAAATTAGCAATTGCAGGTGTGGTCTATTTTGCTGTGGAGTTGCCAAAGAAAATAAAAAATTTTTCATGACGGTAAAACCAAGGATTTCATAATCTGAAAGACAGTAATATTTAGAAACTTATTTTTTACAATGAATTATATACCACTTATATAATCAGTGTTTCATATTTATATAAATTCATTATTAAGTATGCATCGACATGCAACTATTTCACATAGTAGAATCAAATTTAAATTGAGAACCGCCCTGTTGAAACAACCCCTGAATAAATGAAATCTGTTATGGTATTAGGAACTTTAAAAAATCTCACATTTGGTTTGAAAAAGGCTAATTTTCATTTTATAGAAATATATTCATACATGTTCGAATCATTTCACAGAAAAAGGAATAGTAAAACAGGACAGTATTAATTCCATATAATTATACCGCTTGCTTCAGGTTATAGAAAGTTATAAATACTATTTTGCGGTTATTTCTGTAGCTCGTTTCTCGTTTTGCTGATGTAATCAAGAAATGATAATTGAGTGGATTGCAAAAGTTTATGCATTTATTATTATTTATAAAATGCAGTAAAATAAAAATGGTTATGAAGTCCAATATTGTTTGAATGTTAAAATGAACATGATAAAATTTCGATAAAATAAAATTTTATCTATTTTTTGTATAAAGTAGTATTTATAATCGCGAATTTGCATAAACATACGCAGTCTAGTGATGAGCGAGCGAAGACTAACAATAGCCCCACGATATGATGCAAACGGCAATATTTTTGGGAAGAAGACAACAAATCATATTCACAAAGCGCGAATACTGTATATTATTATGAAAGCTTTCTAATTCTTACATGGTGCTAAAATATGCGTACAATAATATTTGAAAAAAACCATAGAAATTGTAAAATAATGTAAAAAAGGTCATTTTCGTTATTTCCTTGAAAATATTATCGTAAATTAGAGAAAAATTACGATATTCGTACTGTTACGACTGGGTGTAGATATTCGAGACATCTGTGTTGTTTTACACTTATTTACACTTTGTTACGTAAGCGTTACGTACAATTTGACTAAATTATTTTATAACTGTTCTATAATGAAACGTTTCAGATCTCGGCAACTGTCCGAGGACAACCGATTTTTGTTTACGTTGCAACAAAATATCCCTTAACGATTGTCAAAAAATGGTTAAAATTAATTATGTACAATTTAAAGAGGAGGGGAATTTTTTCTTTTTTCTTTATTTTAAAAAAATTAAATCTAAAATCCAGAAAGAAATGTATTTTCCTCAAAGAAGTTGGGGTTGATCTTACTACATCTTAAGACTACCTCTAAGGACGTACGTCCCTATTTCATCAGAAGATCGTTCGAGTAATTTGACTCAGCCTTTCTGTCGTATGGCTTCTCATTGCTGTTTCGTCAGTCTTGATACTAACAAATTATTTCGCTCGCTCAGTCACATCAATCATGATCAGATATAGGTATAGCGCATTGATGGAGAGTTGGCACTTGGAAAGAATGCAGGTCAGAGTGGAATACAATACAATCATACGTAAACAAAATATAGCAAAAGACGTCTCTTGGCCTTGTACTGTCATAGATGCCAACTCTCTGTCAACGCATAGTACCCAATGTTGATACGACATACTCTTCTTTTATTATATATGTTATACTCAAACTGCTCCAGTAAGCGGTATGTAACTAGTTTTTGAAGTTTAAATTACTATCTGATGTTGTGTACACTACACTACTATTTTCCAATGTCAGGTCATTGAATTCATCCCCAGTCAGGTGACTGATACGCGTCAGTTCTGTTGTCTTCGATACTTCATTGGCTCCTTCTTACATGACATACTTATTTGATCAACTGTTTCTAATAGGTATTCCAACATACATTCGGTGCTATATCACTTCTGCAATTTTTTTAACATCATTCATTATATTTATTGCATCATAAACACGTATAAATTAGAGCCACTCAAAAGAATTCATGTTTCGCTTCCCGAAAAAAGACAAATTTTGATAAAGCAATATTGGTATTCCATAAAATTCGATACCGAATTATATCAAGGGCAGTTTTCATTTTCATTTGTGCATATCGCGAATTATATTTATTTTATTTGTGCCATATATGTATGTATATTCTAATTGTTTTGTAACCGTTATATTATACTCATTTACGCTATTGTAAAATATTTGCCATTCTAGGAGATATCATATTATACAATTTTTCCTAAATATATTATTTATTATTCAGTTGAATGCCAGATGCCAAGTGAGGCCTAAAAAATTCTGTATATTCTTAGATCCACGGATAAATTTATCACATGTTTCACTTTATAATAGTAAAATGCAAAATCGTATAACAATTCACACGTAAAAAGATAATTTGTTTTTTTGGGGAAGATCATGTTCCCTTAAAATTTGTGAAAAGCAATTATTGCAGAAATGATGTAAACGTAAATGATGAAAATTATCGGAAATTTTGTAAAAAAGCATGTGAGAATATTCACACGCTTTTACTCTGTTTTTCTGCCTCGCTTGCTCGCTCGGAAGTTACAGTTGTAGTAATTTCTCAATATATTTATACCAGCTTCAGAAAGGGAAGGAACATTTTAATAATATAAGATTTTATGAAATGGGCTTGTCAAGAGACACATAAGCTTAAGTTAAACTTTATCTTTCCTCTAATAAACTTCTATTAACTTCTGCATCATATGAATTGTATTGTTTCATACATTTTAGATATTTTATTCTGTGCTTTTATTGAAATGACATTTCAATAAGATGAATGGTTAAAATGTGGATATGACTGTAACTCAAGATTAAGGATGAACTGTGAAGTTTAAAATTTGCACATTTCTTCATGTAATATAGTACATTAATTTGCCTTTATCTGATGTAAATGCACCTGTAAAACTATTAATACAATATCATAAGAGGAGAAACATATTAATCAACGTTTTTGAAAAATCGAAATTTATCTTTTAACAATTTTCTGTTTGCAATATAACGCAAATATTTTTAAACATAAAAATGAAAAAAAAAAATGTTTCGTTTATCATAGTCGAACTTTGAAGTGATGTAATATAGTAGAAGTAGCGCAGGCATATCATACTGATAATAACTGCCATAACTGATCATTAAGGATATATTGAAAGGACACTTTCACCAGATGATGGAGCATTAAGAAGTATATATCCTTTGCTTCCTACAGGTTTAGTTTTAAAGGATTTGCAATCTTGTTCTTGTTTGTAACATGTTAAATAAGAAATGTAAATTTGATTTTAATTGTAGCATTGAAAAGGGATAACGAAGGAAGTTTCAGATAATTAAAAATAATTGTTATACTTTATAATCTCAATACATATTTATATACTTGGGTAGGTTGTGTTACTGAACATATTACATTTTATATTTATTTAATAAAATGTAGACTCTCCAGCGTTTTCGTAGATTGAAAAATGAAGTACTCAAGTTTGGAACATGATCGTTTAAAATTATTAAGTTGCATTATAGTTTAGTCGTATTACGTTTAATCCTTTTCTCATTACCATTATCTTCCTTAATATTCACCGGTAACACACGAATATTGTAAATGAAGATATGAATTTTTACGATTAATTTAGCAATAATTGGTCATGTTAGTGCCTATGTATATATATACATACATGCATACATACATACATACATACATACATACATACATACATACATACATACATACATACATACATATATTTATATTTAAGAGTGCAAAAGTATGTCTTAAGACGATGAACGTTAGGCACACAATGTGTGTCTGCATACTTGTAATTATGCAGTGTATCTCGTGGCAATTACATGAGTAATTACAAACTAAAGGAAAAAGAAGAAAAAAAAACACGCAAAATTAACATTACAACTAAAACAGATTTTCATTCTGGAAGTTAGAAATTCGAATGAAAAAAAGAAGTACGGGAAGTTGAATTACAAAGACTGATATACGAAGAGTTACTTTAAGATTTAAATACGTTACAAGTGGGTGCAATGACGAATTGGGTTTCTCAGGTGAATAAGATATCCTCGTCGTTTTTTATTACGAGATACTCTGTATGCGTATTTCTATGTAAAAATGCTACCATATCTGTATGCTTACATAGCATTGCGCTGAAATAATTATAATTTCGTTTATTTATTATTATCGAACGTATTGTAACTCTAAAAAGCAATGAACATTCTTGCCAATGCTTAGTCTCGCGATGAGGACACGGTTTTCTTTCATAGAAATGGTGTTAATTGTAAAGCACTTCATGCGGAGGAAATAATGTATAATGTGTCGGAATCTATTACACGGTAGTTATTAATAAATAAATAAATAAATAAATAAATCAATCAATCAATCAATAAATCAATCAATGGAAATAAAGCACTGTAAGAAAAATATCGGAACAGAGCCCTTGTATTAACGATGTAGTGTAACATCATGACATATTGGTCACAGAACTTGTTTCTCCCACTTCAGTTACTCCAGGCTCACAAGAGTGGGATATACAGTTGTTGTGACCGGTTATTTACCTCAGGTCTATCATTCCTCGACGAAAATTGAGCGAATATTTGATCATTGACTGTGCGATTCGAAAAAAAATCGATATACAGGCTTTGGATGTATGGGAGTGTGGCAAAAATACTTGATGTAAATATATGCCCTTTAACGCTTCGACGGCCGGTGTCACGCAAATTATGATGTCCATGGATCTATCCGCTATCAAATTAAGGGTGTATTTCAATTTAAATTAAAATTCTTTCAATTGAAGAAAAGCACCATGTAAGTTAACTGTATCTCCTGAAATCTTGTTTGTCGAACAGATGACAACTTTTCGAGATACAAATATTCACGTTGAACCGAACAGATGAAACTTTCGATGTTTAATATCGATCGCGATCGCATCTGTGTTCCTTCGAAATAAAAGAAAGCCAGGTACCGTAATCAGAAAAGTTGTCACCACAATCTGAGATAGAGTTACTTAAAAATGTCCGTGTGTAAGGAAATGGCGACCTCTCGAAGAAGAAACTTCTCGATGTTCACTAACTTGTTTTGCTTTTGGAGACTAAACGAGCATAGACATTTTTGTAGATGTTGTAAATCTAGCTCTTAATTTTAATTAGTAAATATAGAAGTGACAATTACGATGTGTTATTAGCGTTTGTCTCAATAACATCAACCCGTCATGCGCTTTTCCCAGAGATACAAACAAATCACGCCAGTACACTTTTCATTGTTACACAATTAACAAAATTGTTTATAAAACTGTCCTTCCGTATTAAAACTGAACAGAACATTTGAAAAAATGCTACGATCGCGAAATTGACAAAATCGACGCTGCAACCGGCACTTCCGTCGTAACTTCCCCTTCGGCGGTTGTACGCGATTTCTTCAGCGCGCACAGCAGTTGAAAGCCTGTTTAAAAATTTCATGAAGTGCGATAGCTGATCGCAAATTCCCTGCGCATCGCAACGTCTAATTTACAAAAGAACCGAGCGATCGTAATGAATGATTCGACGTTGCCGATTCCTCGCGAGCAATTTAACGAAATTGTCGGCCGAAGAATTGGTCGAACGATGACCAACGGATTCCTAATTGGGTATACTTTATAGAAGATCGTCGACGGTTATTTATCGATCCCGGTAGAATTGTTCGTAGGATTTCAACGATGTCAAAGGAGTTGCCAGTGTACAGGGATTACACCAGTCTAGTGAAACGCTGCCAACTGGCCTGCGGATTGTATCCGCATCAGCAGAGCATCGTCAGTAAATACCTGCCCAGAGTTTTGATTCTGAGCTACTGTATTAACAGCTACGCCGTAATCAGTTTTCTAGTGCACCATATCACGAAAATTAGCGTGGTCATTACATGTTTCGCCGCGGTTAATGGCCTTGTGAATTGCATTATAAAGGTACGTTCGTGTCAAGCGATACTTTACGTTCTTATAATTCAATTTCGGAATAACCGAAACGAGAGAAAGGATAAACACGTTGAATGCTATGGGAATATTTCTATATTGTGAATAATGCGACGTCATTCAGTCAACGTGCAATAATAATGCAATTCGAACACATGATTTAACATTATATCTTCCCATTGTCTTTTGCTGTATGAAACCGTGCATTCAACGTCCTTTATGCGAATCTCCCAAAGAATATACAGTTAACAAAAGTATTCGAACATTAAGCATACTTATACAATAAATGTTACATAATTTACACATTGCTAAATATTTCTTTAAATCTTATCGCATGTATATACGACACAATTCTTTCAATAATCCTTTTCTTACCATGCTGTTCATATACTTACGTCGCTAACTATATCATTCTTCGAGAATATTTCGAATATTCATAGAAATGTACTCAATATCCACGGAAAAGAACAAGAAGACGGTAAGGGCGCGTCGCGTGTGCAACCGATTCATGTAATTTCCAGACCTTGCAATTTATCGTTCACCGGAAGAAACTGGCGCGAGTGAACGATGTGCTCGAAACCCTGTTCGTGGAGTCGTCGGCGCAACAATCGGAAGGTTCTTCCGTTTTGCAGTGGACAGTGCCATTTTATCGGCTGGGCTACTATGCGTACATCTGCCTGGTTTTCACCGCGACGCTCTACTCCATCAAGCCTCTGATAGCGATGACGGTTCGTCACGCGAATCATTCGACGCCGCTTCCCTCGATTTACCCTTGGCCGATCGATTCGACCGCGATCTTCGTGCTCCATTATTTATTTGAAACGGGCATTTGCTATTCATTTTTCGCCGTCGCGACCGGGGTGGACATGTACTTCACTCTATGCGCATTTTACATAGCTACGCAGTTCCGGGCGATGGCCAGGGAATTGAAACGACTGCCGGAAGACAGGAACGACGTGGCAAATTCTGTGAACGTTCTACGAAGCTGCATCAGGCGACACGCTTTGTTGATCAAGTGTCGGGACGATATTCAAGAGATCTACGGGCCCATCGTTTTGACGGTTACGACGCTGAACACTGTGGGTATGTGCGGCATGATTTTCGAAATCCTGCAGGTGAGTGAACTTGACTTACGCGAGGCGTACTTCTTAAGAAAATATTTGACTCGTGTTCCTTCTCATCGGCCAACATCCACTTTGAAGGGCTGAACACGCCTGTCAAAGTTGAAGGTTGAAAGGATACTTTTTGCAATATCTCTCGAAACTAGAAGGTGTAGAATATTTTTTAGAATTATCTTGTAAAAAAGCTCATTCGAATTCAACTTCCAAGAGTGTTTTCACTCAAATGATACGTCAAGTGCTTAAACAATAGAAAAAGTGGAAATTACGATCTCTAGCTGTTCAAGTAATTGAATCATTTGTTTGCGATCATTCGGTTGCGATTACCCAATTTTCACTGTATTAGAATTCAATGTCGTACCAAAAGTGTTTCGCATTTACCTCGAGAACTAAAAGAGATGAATCTTCTTAAGAAAATGGAAACATCTATTTCTACAACAATTTCACGAAAATTGATTTTATCGTCAGGATTCTGCGGTATTACCAAGAACGAACGTTCAATCAGCAATTTTAAAAATTTATAGAAATTCAACGTTTTTCTGGGTGTTATTAACAAAAACATTGTTTTTCGATTGCCAATTGAATCAGCAAAAATAGTTTGTTAAAAGATGATGTCTTAATCAGCGAAAAAAAAAAATTAACCTTACCCCTTATATGGAACAATGACAAGTGCCAGAAGTTAACAAGACACTACCTATTTTTCCGCAGCAAACCAAGGAAATCACGATTGAGAAAGCCTGCACTTTAATCATTTTCCTTACTGGGAAAGTACTCCAGACACTTACCTACGCTTGGCCCGGGGACGTGGTCGCCTATGAGGTTTCTATCGCGTATGGCCACACGTTAACCCTTTCGTTATGGCAGAATCAAATGTGCTAACTGTCAACAACACAAACATCCGCTGTTTTGTGTTATGGAAACCATTAGCTGTGCATTTCATCTATTTTAAACTAGTATATGGCCAGCAAATTATAAGAAAAACTTACGTTAATTCAGTTTTAAAACTAAATTTAACCAGAGTATTAACCTTTTGCACTTGGAACTATCCCGAACGTTACCTACCAGCAACTCGGCGTCATTTTGTCGCGAAAACGTGAGCGCTCTTCTCGCGTTCTCTTCCGACGTGAACCGGCTGATATTTTTTTCAGATATCTTAATAATTGTGCCACATTTTGATTTGATTTCTTCTGCTATTTAAACAGAAAATTTTAGGGAAACATGCATTTCTCAAAAAGCTGCGCTGGAATAAGTTGATTTTCCGTAATTATTAATAAACTTTGATGTTCCATCAGAGGGACAGCCGAGCGCGAAGGGTTAATTGATACGAAATTTAAGGGAATAATCGTGTTTAGGATAAAAGAAACGGTGAACTGTATAATTACAGTTACCTCTAGTATATGCCGAATATTTTAAGGATAGTTACCTACCGTAACGAAAGTGTTGATCTCTCATACCCTAGAGAAGATTTACTATGATTGTGAAATCGACCGAAAGCTAAAACTGATCTTTAACACCAGAACTACCAAACGAGTCAAATTAATCGATTCCTAATTTCTTCTATCCCAATTACTAACAGGATAAGGGATGATTCTTTGAGAAGTTACTAAAGAAATTGATTTACTAATATGCAAACTGAATTTTAAGTCAGTTGAAGTCTCAACAGCTGTACTCAGAATGCCTACAGGAAAATTTGGAAAAGTCATTCCATCTGAAAATAAATTAAAAGAAATAGAATCTAAGAGTTTTCACACTATACGTATTTGTCTATTCTCTATACATACGAGTGCTGTAGCTTTCAGTCGATTTTACGCCCATCTCTCTTAAATATTCAAAGAATTTCTCTGTGAATAGAGCGAAATTTTTCAACGCGAGGTTTACTCTAACGATTGGTTCGATCATGTAGAGACCAGATCCGCGAAACTCACTCTCATGATCCTAACACAGCGGAAGATGAGCCTGAACGCGTGTAGTTTATTGAATATTTCTTTGGATCTCTTTGCTAAGGTAAAGTAAATTCTTTATTGTACAGTAGGATCTCGATTAATCATTATTCTTTGCGATTCAAATCGTTTAAAGTTTTGGTTATCCAAAAATCAATCATTTTTTGTTCCTAGATTATACAGTATGTCAGTTTTATTCGTGTACACTCGAATGTTTCCGTAATTATTGAAGATCATCGAGGTGCTACTGTATATTAGTCTTTTGAAACTTGATTCTATGAAAAATCTGTTTACAGATCATGAATAAAACGATATCTTACTATTTCTTATTGGTAACGCTCGAGTCTGACGAATAACGGATAACAAAAAAATGGGAAACAGTTCAACATGTTTTTTTTCCGTTTCTGACATTGATGTAAATGAAGGATAGTAATTAAACAATGCTAGTATATTACGGTATCGTTCTATATGCCCTCCAAGTATTGGATTCTTCCTTTTTCATATCCTAATAATGAATAATACAGAGTAAACGGTGCATGTATCCAGAACAATTCGATAAAAAGGTAGAAGTTTAAATTTAAGAATTGGAACTGATTCTCAAGAAAACGAAGGGGAAATAAGTGAAATAGATTCAAATGTCGTGGAAATATTTTACATCTGACAACGGTAAGTATGAGTTAATAGATTTAATCATTTCAAGGTGAAAGGAAAGGAATATCGGAATGTTCATGAATCAAGAAGGCGAATAACTGCAAAGCATTTTGTGTCAGAATTTGATTATTTTATTACAAGGTAAGCTTCTGCACCATTGCACTTCAAGTAAAACAAACCATTTATAATTAAAAGAACAAGGTTTATTATAATGTCGTTACTTCCACTGTTCTTTTTACTTTGACATGAAAAATCAACAAATAAATTTTCATTCAGGTTTTATTGAAAATTTTGAACACTATAAAATAAACTTCCATGGAAAGATATACAATATATTTCTCTGATGTTGGTTTCTTCATTGAGAAACAGATGAACTACTCGGTTGCACGTAATACTCCTCAATAATTATAATTTAAGTTTGCAACGTCGAATAAAAAATGTGTTTGAAACAACTATGTTTAAAACAGAGTTTGTATTTAAACGTACACATTTTTTACGGCATAGAAGATAATGTTAATAATTTATAGAAATTGAATATACGTGTATATTTCATTCGATTTAGCGAGTATTATATGCTTTGAAATTTGTCTAAATCTTTTCGCACATTATTCTGTATGACAACTTGTCAACTTAACAGTATTATTTCTTTTACTTACTGAATAGATAAAAAATAAGTGTCTCCGAAATAATACTTTACAACTTAATGTTAATCTTAGGTACTGCATGGTAATATAATTTGAAGTATTAACACCTTCGAAATCATTAAGCGTAAATTAATTCTTAAATCAGTGTACTGTACACAGTTCCTTTAGAGTTCATTTTTTTTTTAATTATAAATAACATTATAAATCTTTTTATTCAAATGTTATAACATTCTTGGGTTCCTAAAAAATGCATTCCGCGATTAAGAAAGTTGTAAATTTTCCAAATGATAAACACTTTACAAAATCTTTTACGGTTAGATAGCCTAACAAATGTAACATTTAACCAGATTTAACAGTATAAAAGGTAATAAACTACTTAAATTAATGTTTGGTAACTTCTAGTGACTATTCAGATTTTAAATATCGCTTTTTAAAACTGCATTTCGTTTACCTTAGAAACGGTAGTTGTACAAAACTTTGATTTATTTGTTTTAATTTTGTGACATATCTTCTTCAATAATAAATATATTGTGCAGTTTTAAAAACGATAAAAACACTACTATTTAGGTATCAATATATTACTCTCTTTCATTCAAAACACTTTTCTTCCTTTTACAACTCACATTCTACCTGCAGTATAAAATATACTGTTAATAATTGATTCAGTGCAACAGTTTTTAACTGTATATTTTGTATATTATATCTTTTCAATATAATTTGATGGAAAGAGCCCTGTCTTTCCCCTTAATCTTCCATGCCACCAACCACCTTCGTCTGAAACACATAATTAAATGAATAATAAATAAATACATAGATTGAGACAAAGATTAAATCCTAAACAAAACTAAAAAAACTCACGTTCTTTGAGTATTTCAATAATGTCGCCTTCTTTTAGCGCCAATTCATCTAGATCCTGCGGATTGTAGTCATACATAGCTTTACCTTTGGGCAGGCTAGGCACAGGTGGCTTCTGTGGTTTTGTATTTGAGGCAGTGCGAGGCGCGTGTGCCCTTTGTGGTTTCTCCAATACTGACTTTGTGTTCCATTCTTTCACCGTCTGCATTTCCTTATTGCATCCTGTACTTTTATCAGTTGTTGAGAGGAGTTTATATGCTGGTGCCATAGTTGGTGTGCCAGGTGGGGGTGGTTCAGAAGGTGGCGGAGGAAATCTCAAGAATCCTGTTTTATTCATTAAAACTTAGCACAATCTATTCAGAGTAAATATTTCCAGGAACAGTTATTTATTTTGTAAATTTCCAAACATAAAATTCCAAAATCTTAAGATATTGCTGTAAGTCACTTTAGTTTAAGCTGTACAAACATCTTCTCATAGCAAATTTACAGAATAAAATACAGTTTATTATTGAACATTTGAATCCAACTGAGAGTAGAGTTCACTTACCTCTGGCTGCCCCTTTTGAATTATTATTGTTAGTGAACATTCCCATGAGTGGTATGTTATTGTTTTGTAACTTATTTGGTTGCTTCGTTGTACTGGTCTTCTGTTGCACCTCTGCAGCTGGTACATTCGTACGAGCGAGCGGTGACGGTCTTAAAGAATTAGGAATTTGTAAAGTAGGCCTTTGAGAAGGTACAACTGGCTTTGAAGACATTGTCTGATCACTAGGAACTGTTTTGTGCACGTTTTCAATTCGCTCAGTATTTACAGGTCTTGGAGCTGGTCGCGTTGGCCTGTTGGCAGGTACTTGTTGGTTGGCTTGTGAGAATGGTTGAATATATTTCGACATGCCGTGCTGTCGACTCATGGATGTCGTTTCTGATTTGTTAATATTTGGTTCTGGAATATTGACAGAAATATATTGTAATTCATGTGTAATCAGGACAAGAATACAATTAATTATTATTTTTATAAAAACGATGATAAAATTCATTTTGTAAACCAGATTCCTAATTTCATATATTTATAGTAATGAGTTTAATATTTAATAGAGATTTGTATTGTACATGAAACGTTAATTGTACAGTTTATATTCAAATATAGATATTCACAAGCAAATTTATAAACTCCAATTATACAGATGTTAAATTCATAATTTACTAATAACATACTAGTAGTAGATGGTAATCCTGGCCCAATCCACACATTTAAGATCTTCCCGCTCGGTTTTAAAATTTCCTTGTCGCCATAATCGATTTGCGTGAATATTACTTGCCTCGTTCCTCCACCTCCCCAACCTTCTTTTTTCACTTTGAACTCTAAACTGTAAAAAGGATTGTATCAGTATTATTCTTCATCGAGTATCGAATCAAATATCCTTTAATATAAGTCGTACTTGTTACTAAATTTTTTGTTTAAAACGTGACCAGTTTCTTCCATGTATCTTTTGCTAAGAACAATTAAAAATTCCGTCTTGAATACTGATTCTAATAAACTAGCGTAATCTTCTTTCGTATGAACAATAAGGAAATCGTCCTGTGACAATTAATCAGACATTAATAACCACCGTTACACAAGAATAATAGAAACCATGTCGATTAATAATAATCCATTTACCTGAAGAGTACTTAATGACACATGACTAATTTGATTAAACGGAAGCTTTCGCTTTATCACCTCCATCATTTGTCCTTTCTCCGGGCCTTTTTTAATTTTCTCACGGCCGATTAGATACAAACATTTGTTGGTAAGAATAAGATCTCTCCTGCTCATCTGTAACTCGTAATTTTACTTGTTAAACAATGTACGCTTATTAAATCAATTTTTAAATCTACATATGCTTCTTAACACGTTCGCTACCAGCAGTTCATTTTACATAATGAAAACCAAATTAATTCTATAGACATTGTTATTAGAAATTATAAACTACGACGTTATATTTAGGAACTCAATGACTCGTTTCAGTTTCATTTTTCCAATATTTTGTTTAAATTTATTGGTTCGAAGAAGATATAATTCAGGAGACCGTCACCGAAATAAGCGCTGGTAGC